>NC_044913.1:35711462-35768962 GCF_001633185.2 Quercus lobata | reverse complement strand
TAATAAATATTCATTTCATTTTTACATAAACATATTTTGGCTCTTATAAATATTAGATTGTCTTCATAAACTAATATGCTTTGCCAATAATGGGAAAATTACTAAGAGCTTTTGTAAACAAATATAGCTTAATTCTATACTTACAACATCTAGGCAAGTTCTTGGAGGATTATACCGTTTTCAATTTTGTTTTTGCTATAATCTTGTCTCCTATCCATGTGTGATCTCATTCTTGTCTACCTTTTTAAGTTATGCTTATTGCAATAACTAGGGAAAATTATATAGTTTATGTTCTTCTATTTACTAAGAGCTTTTTAAGGGGTTAGTTAAAGCTTATTTTCATGTGGTTTTCTAGAAAGTTGGGAACTAACATTAACCTTTGGTCTTGTGCTAATTATGCGAGATGATTCATGAGAGCTTATAAGCCAGTGTGTTTGATGAAGAGCTTCAATTGCTGCATATGTGATGCACACCAAGGAGCTAGACATGCTGATTATACAAGTGAAAATGGAGCTGAACTTGCACAAGACCCTTTGTCATTTTCTAGTGGCCCAATTACAAGACTTAGAGCCAAACATTTCAAGGAAGCACTGAATGGGCTAGTCCAAGAGAATTGGGCTGATTCTAAAAAGACCAAGATGGGCTCAAATAATAATCAAGGCTTAGTCTATGTCATCAAAGCAATTGAAGAGGCTAATGCATGCAAATTCGCAACCAGCATGGTCCAACCATAAAAGGGTGTGAATTTGTTAAGTTCCAAGAATATTAAATGGGAAGATGTCTTGGTAGCATGGTCTAACCATAAAAGGGTGTGAATTTGTTAAGTTCCAAGGATATTAAATGGGAAGATGCCTTGGTATTGGCTGGGCATGTTAATTCTAGTCATTTAGCTATTTTTGACTACCTTTAGAAGTCCTAGAAAACTAAAAAAAACGTGGGAACTTGATTATATTAATTTTTGTGTTGTTTTTGAAGTTGTAATTATGATTTTTACCAATTCTTGGAGGGTTGTTCTAAGTATAAATCTGGTAGTACGAATTTTAAAGAGGACAGATTGGTATTCAGAAAATTATTCTCCTTGTGAGTCTTGTGATCCTCTTGGTTCTTAAAAGAACTCTTGAACTTATCAAGTTAATCTTGTGGCGTTCAAACAACCAAACTTATCACCTTTGATTCTTGAGAGATTCTTAGGAATTCTTGGTGTGGCGTTTCAATTCTATCGTAGTCTTGGTTTTCATCTGGTTAGACGACGGGTCAAGGCTCAACAAATCTTATCTACACGATCTTGGGGTTCCAAACCATCATTGTTATTGGGTTTCATCACAATTGTTGGTGAAGTTCATATCAATATGGAGTCATTCATTTTGAAAATCTAACCATTGTGACAATGTCTTAACAAAACTTAGTTATTTATTGTTGGAAGATGATGGTATTTGTTATCATTTTTAGAATTTTTTAGTGAGTGAATGTTGCTTTTAGCAAATAGGTTCTAAGAAACTATCACAGTAAAATAAATATTCTTATATTAAATAGCTTCTCTAAGGTTTTTTTTTTTTTTTTTTGAGAAATTACTTCTCTAAGTTTTTGTATAATCAAAATTCGTGTATAAATGAGATTAGCATGGTATGATATACATTTTATGGTACATGGTTTCACAATTTTTTAAATAGAAGTTCTATATTAAATTTCTTACCCCGGGGGGGGGGGGGGGGGGGGGGGGGTGGGGGGACGTGCTCCCAAACTAGTATAAATACAAAAAGCATAAAATAAAATTAGGGTAGAACAGAAGAGAAGAAGGGTAGCGAAGTAATTGTAAAAAAAATCCCCAAATTCTGATTTACGGAAGAATCCTCAAACTGTTTTTTTTTTTTTTTTTCTTTCTCAAAAAAAAAAAAAAAAAAAAACACAAACTCATAAAACTGAGAAACCAAAGGAAAATTTTCAAACTTATTTGCTTTTTTTGTATAACTAACTAATCCACAGCCTAAAGGGGATATAGAGAGTAATTGGAGAGCAAAGGGTATTGAAAAAAGAAAGATGGCAGGAAGAGAGGTCCGCGAATACACCAATCTTACCGACCCTAAAGGTTTCTCTCTTTCTTTCTATCTTCATTGAAAGTCATTTTTTAATATTTAGTATAGTGAAAAAGAAAAAAAAATGGATTTGATTGAACAGATAAGAAATGGGGGAAAGGAAAGGAGAAGATAGATGATGAAGACACCACTTTCCAACGCATGGTTGCCAAGGTTAGCGCATTGCCTCACTTTCTCTTTCTCTGTGAACAATTTGCTTCCCTTTACACTCTCATTATTCTAGACTTCATCATGGTTGATACTACATGATCTCTTTCATCTTTATTATTTCCATGTATACATTTCTCCCGAAACTAAACTATATGATCCTGCTCCATGATAAAAATATATAAATGGGGCTTAAAAATTTCCAAATATGTATACATTTTATTTCCTTTTCTTTCTTTTGTAAACTCCCAAACACATTACAAAAAGGAATGTCTCTTTTGATTCATTCCATTCTGTTATGTTTTGAACTCCCAAATTTAGTCATTTTAAGGATGAATTTATTCAATCATTTTGTTGGCTTATTGCGTGCCAAAATTTCTTGTAATTAAGCATTTAGAAACCTTGTATTTAGGTGGGAATTATATAAGGGTAGTGCATGAAAAAGTATGAAGAAAAGCTCAAGACTGTGCACTCAAAAAGAGCTTCACGACTGCCAAAGCTGGCACACGTGTGAAGCATGTAGGGGATGAAGGGTCACGGCAGCTGTTGCACTACAAGACAAAACTTCCAGTCTGGCTAGGCAGTTTGCTCACGACTCATTCCAGTCGCGAGCTCGAGTTGCTAGAACATCCTGTTTGGTTTTAACTAACTCTTTGCATTCCATACACACCTTACTATAAATACCCTTATACCCACGAAATGTGAGAGTTTTCAGAGAGAATTTTGAGAGAGAAACCCTAAAGGAAATCAAAATTGACTCATCCACAATCTTCATCATTTGATTCTCCAAATTCCTCTATTCTCACCCTCTCCATTGATACATTCTTGAGAGGTACATTAGCCAAATCTTTATCTCACCATACTCATATCTGTGAGGAGGCTATTTGGTGCTTGGGAAGCAGTTCAGAAGAGACCAATTCATTTTGGTTGATGCAATGGGCTATTGTGAGATCCGGTAAACTAGAAAAGACAAGGTTCAGCGAAACCCTGTTAGAGCAAGAAGCTTGGAGAGCTTAGATGCATTAGGTAGATTAGGCTTGGAGGGTTTTCTGCTATTCATGTATCCCAACTTTATTCTCTAGTGGATTGATTATTGACCATTTGAAAGGCTGCGGAAAAGTTTTACGCCGAGGACTTCGGTTTCCTCTTCGATAACACATCGTTGTGTTGTCTTTGTGTTTGCATCTCTCTTCCCTTAATCTTTGCCTTTTAATTACTATTGTGATTGTGATTAATTTTGGTTTAGATTGTTTTACCAATTTTGTTTTAGTTTATTTTCATATTCCGCACATACATTGTTTAATAATAAGCTTCTGTTGGTAATTTGTAAATTGGGAGTCTAAACATTCATAGGTGCTTTATACACTATTTGAACATTCAGTCCTAAACATAATATTATGCTGTCACAGCCAATGAGCTATGCCTCAAATCGTACTTCCTCTCTTAGTAACGGGATGGATATTAAGAGGCCCACTACGTGCCATTATGATAATCATTATAATAATAATTAGTAATAACAACATACTATACCGGTGTGATATAGTTTAGGTTCTTTTGCTCTTTTGTGCAAAACCTTGAGGGGAGTTTTCTGATAACACCCCCCGACAGGGATCTTGGCTTCCTCTACCGAGCGGTTGATGCAAGCAAATGCAAGAGGTTGCAGGAGAGCGTGGAGGCTACCTTCATGGGCGAGGCGGTAACAATACTCCTTCCTTGTCTCTATCTGTGTGTCATCCTTTCTCTTTGTTTTTACCTTTTGTTTCTTCAACTTCATTTTATTTGAGTATGCAGCCTTGGACAGTGATGATCTACTCTATCTCAAGGAGCAAATGGAAGCTGAGGAGGATGCAGAACACCTCCTACGTCGAACTGAGAAACGGGCATTTGCTGTGTTTAAGATATCCTTTTATGTTATTGAAAGAGGGAGAGTACTGTTGGTCCGTAATGAAACTTTTGTAATGTTCTCATATGCATGGTTTTCCTTTGATTTACTGGTAACCAACATCATACTTAATCCTGCTATAGGCTATCCCTTGACTTGGCTGTTTGTTTTTTTGATAAGTATCCCTTGACTTGGCTGTTGTTCCATGATTCTGTTAAAGAGGAAGAAGACTTGCTTATTTCTGTGTAGTGCGATCATTAAAAAATGTTGAACTTCATAATGTAGTTTAATTTTTATGGCAGCTGAGGGAGTTGTTTTAAATGGCTTGGACAAATAGTCACCACAGGCTTAATTGCTTCCTTACATGTATGCTTGATTGTTAGATTCTTCTGACCATTGTGACCACTGTATGCTTTATGAGAAGCCAGGTCATTATGTGAACTTACTAATCTATATATATATATATATATATATATAAAACCGAAGTTTTTAAAGCTCCCACAATTTTCCACGTCTGCACAATATTTAAATTAAATTTAAATTAAATTAAATTTTCCACCTCATCACTGTTTTCTTTTTCTAATGCAAATTAGACTTCTAGCTAAATAAGGACACTCTCCCACCGCCTCTACTCTCTCCTATTTAAGAATTGCTTGCGTAGAAAACCTAAGCCCCAAAAACTATTCATGGAGAAGATGATGTTTGAGGACCCTCACCACAAAGTGAATATTGAAACTGACATCTTTTTATAAAGGTTGGTCAATATCTTATATTTATATGTATGGCCATTGGTCACCACTATTTTTTTATTTTTTTTTATTTTAAATTCTTTTTATTTTAGATTTTATGATTAGATCTGCTATTATCTTCTTTTGCCGCAACACAATTTTCTCGAATTTTTTTTTAAAATAACAATAAATATTAAAAAATTTAGTTAATTGTCATATTTTAAAACAATTTTGAAAAATAACATCTCGAGTATCTAAAACTCGAGTTCCATCTTGGAACTCGAGTTTTTAAGTCTCGATTTGGAGGAAAAAAATTGCGCTGAAAATCGAGTTTTAAAGACTCGATTTCCATAAATTGCAAAAAACGCTGCTATATGGCTTTAAAACGTCACTATAAGAATTAAAAACGCCACTATAGGGCACCCTAAACCTGGTACTTACAAAAATTTTTTGCAGGAAAACGCCGCTATAGGGCTTTAAAACGTCACTGTAAGGCTTAAAAACGCCACTATAGGTGAAATTTTTTGCATAAAACTCGAGTCTTAAAGACTCGAGATCTACGTGGCATTTTCCCACTCAGAACGCGAGTCTTTAGCACTCGAGTTCTAATATGGATCTCGAGTTTTAAAAACTCGAGATGCTACTTTTCTAAATTCTTTCAAACCGTTCCTAACTTACTATTTTGAATCACCATGTGAATCTCTTCTGCACAAAACCTCCAATTTTCTCCTTAAAACTTATTTTTCTTCAAGATTTTTTTTTAGGGCAGCTCATGCTTCACAATTCACATATTCCACTTATGTATTGGACTCCTCTCCTTCTTCGGTCAATGCATCAAGGTTAGGGTTATTTGATTTGTTCAATAAAAATTATAGATTTGTTGCTTTTTCTTATAAGTTTGTCAATTGTTGTTTTGTTTATTTAATTGCTAGGCCTGAATCTTTTAATTAAATCTTCAATTTTTTTTAACCTTTTAAAAGTTTTAATATTTTGAATTTTAACATTTAAAAGGTAACTCATATTTCTCTAATATTTCTATGTTGTGTAGACATATTTTTTTTTGTTTATTATATTTCTCCATTGTGTAGTCACATAATTTTTGTTTTGTTTTAATAAATTCTTGGCTCAAAATCTTCTAATTGTTTGGTTTACATATGAATTTTTAAGTTCATTTTTTGCAATACATTTAATTGTCTGGCCAATTTCAATAGTAGAAAAGCTATAATCATGGATTCCCTTCTTTCTATTGTATTTCTCTATTGCGTAATTATATATATATATATATATATATTGTTTTATTTCAATACTTTTGAAGCTTTGAATCTTCTGATTTTTTTTAAAAATTTTTTTTTTGGCCTTTTGGAAGTTTTAACATCATAACTTTTGGGTTTTATTTTTTCTATTATCAGAAATTATCTAGAAGATTTCAATGAATATCCATGGATTATTCTTTTTGAGGGTAACCCATCTTTATCTTATATTTCTATTCCTAACTTTTTTTTCCTATATTTTTTCTTTAATTGTCCGTGTTTACGTCTCTTTTGTTTTTCTTATTTTTACTTTCATAGCTATGTACATGTTGTGTATGTTCTTTGATTCTTTCTTTAATGATTTTTGTGTGAGTATGTGTCATCGTATCTGGGTACTTAGGCAAAATCTATAAAGACTAAAGATGCTTCTTTTTTTTTTTTTTTTTTTTTGTAATGAATCCTGTGTTTTTCATGACTTTAGTGAGTCATATTCTTAATGATCGAAATGGTTTTGTTTGACGTGGATTTTGTTCATATTGGTTTCAAAGTTTATTTCTTGGCTTATATTATAGATTGTAATATATTTATTCATCAAACTGTTTAGTTGAGTTTGTTTTCGAAATTGTTTTCAGTGTTGGACATTTTCTTGAAGCATGTTGGTATCATATATTAAAATACTGTTAAGTTGATAATAATAATAATAATAATAATAATAATAATAATATAGTTTAATAAATGTCTGAAACGTATAGCTGTTAACAAATGTTTTAGCTATATGATTTTATTTTACAAATTCAATTTTGGTGTTGTAGTAAAATAAACAAAGATTAAATTATATATTGTACTCAATACATTTCCCGTGCATCGCACGGGTTAGCGACTAGTTCTATATAAATGGAAACCTATGGTATGTTTATGCCTCTTTGTTGAATGAACTCTCTAGTGCTTGCTATATTTTACATGGCAAACTTGTGAAATGCTCTTAAGTTGAATTATGAAAACATCTATGGTGAGAACTGCTTGGGGTCTGCTGAAATTTTGTTCTATGTTGATGCTAATGCTGTTTCTAGTTTTTCTTTCTCTTCCTTAACCAATGGACACAAAGCTGCAAGTTTAGCAGATTCTTCACCTGCATCAGTCCCATTGCCACTTCGAGTTGAGCCCAAGCCCAAGAGTGGAATCAGGTCTCTCTCTCTCTCTCTCAACACAGGCACACACAAAATGTGTGCATTTTGAACAATATTTGCACTTTGTAGTAAAAAAAAAAAAAAAAAACTAGACACTTTTTAGTTTCCTTTTTTTTTTTTTTTTTTGGGTGGGGGGGGGTGGGGTTTCTGAAATATGTATTTTATCTGGATTGCAGACAGCAATATTTATTGAAAAAGGTTGTGGAAATCAAACCCAAACGGAAGAGAACTTCTAGTCCATCTGATGGGAATCAGTCAACTCCTGCTTCAAATGATTCTGCTTTAAAAAGCCTTAAGTCTGAGTCTCACCAGGAGAAAGAGCAGCCTGAGACTGACCAGGAGGAGAAAGAGTGGCCTTTGTCAAGATTGAATAAAGCAGAGGGAGATACTAATACAGAAAACCCTGTTAAAAGTTTACTAGGCCTAGCATATGCAAGTTCTGAGGATGATGACTGAAGAATGCATTGATACCTGTGGTGCGATACTAGAACTGTTCATTTTTCTTTTCCTTGTTGATAAGTAGTTCATCTATATATATATAAAACCGAAGCCTTTGAAGCTCCCACAATTTTCCACCTCAGCATAATATTTAAAATATTTAAAATAAAAAAATAAAATAAAAAACTTTTCTGAAACCAAAAAAAAAAAAAAACGTAAAAAAATCTTTTCTAAAACCCAATAAATACAACGCCAGCCTTCTTATTTTCCTCCAAAACGCAGAACCCTCAGACCCCTGCCGCTCCTCTCTCTTCTCTATTTCTCTACCCTCTCCTTCCCAAAAACCCAACACTGAAAATCAATCTCACCAAGAAGCCATCCCCATGCTGTTTGGTCCGAAATCGAAAGAAGGCATCATTGATCTTTCCATGGTGCTACTCACAAGGACCGATCTCCACCTTTGAGCACTGACGATAGCCGTCAAAATTGGGCAGATTACATCAGATGGTTGAATTAGAACTTTGTTTCAGAAAATTAGGGTTCGTTTTCTTCATCTTCTTCTTCTATTTCTTATTTTTTGAGATTTTCGATCAAAATTGCTTAAAGTTGATTTTTTTTTTTCATTATCAAACCTAGGGTTTGATTCGATTTATTAGCAAAAATCATTGGTTGACTTAAGAGTACATATCATTGCATGTTTACAGAAGTAGACAATTATCTGTACAGCTTAAATATAATTCACACAGCATGTAGATTTAACAACAATGAAGCCTTGCTTCCAATTTCGTAGTTGCCAAATCCTCATACTAATTCCAAACGATAGTTTAATTTATTATATACATATAGAATTTGTTCACAGCACCAGCAACGGAGGACACATTACCAGTGCTCTGCAATATTATACACAGAATGACGATACAATAATATACCATAGTTGTTTGTCTCCGTAACGGAGTCCGAAGGTTGTTAAAATCTTTATCAGGATCTTGAATCTCATAATTCCACAATTCTAGAACGTCAATGATTTAAATGGCATTTAGAGTCTTCTGAGATTAGGATTTTTAAAAATCCCAACCCAGATTGTGGTTTCTTTTAGAGAAACCTTTAAATTTAACATAGAGCTA
The DNA here is from genome assembly GCF_001633185.2 of Quercus lobata. Lineage (NCBI taxonomy): Eukaryota > Viridiplantae > Streptophyta > Magnoliopsida > Fagales > Fagaceae > Quercus > Quercus lobata. Next base: position 35,760,113 of record NC_044913.1, on the reverse strand, counting down.
AAATAGGGACCCCAATTTGGTAGCATTTTTTTGGACTTCTTTTTTGGGTAGAGGTTGGAGTGGGGGAGAGCAACAACCCAAGTTCCAATGACTGTAAGTCTGTTTGAGTTGTAAAGGAGGCCATAGGCCTTAATGTAACAGACCATAGGTCTGTGGTTTGAAAAAGAGTAGAAGACTGTTAAGTCTATTTGACTTGGAAAAGGCTATAAGCCTCTTTTGAGATCAAAATAGACTACAAGTCTGTTTGAGTTGAAAAATAGTGAATCTCTTTGAATAGACTTTGGAGAATGTTTGCACATGTAAGTGGGAAAAGGAACAGCTTCCATTCTTATGGGGAATTTGATACACATCATCGTCTAACTTCCTACATGGTAACTTTCGGGCGGGTCTTATAAGTGCATATATCATAAAGACACTTTACTTTGGAAGGTACAATCAAATTCACTTTGTTTTTAGCCTAAAGTTGTTTGTGCTATGTATCTGTTGCATTCACTTTTATTATGGTTCAAATTTCTGCATTCTTAAAATTTGTCGATTTGATGTCTTTCAGATGGTTCATTGTTAATAATGTTAGTGGATCTATGCCCTTCTATAATCGTACATGCTTATCCCCACCCCCCCCTCCCCCCTCACATATAGTTGTTGAATTTATAGCCATATATGTTCAGAGTCTGATGCAATTGCATCACTTTGAAGTATGCATGTCATTCCTGATTGGTGCAATTAACATTATATATACATTTACTTGAAGCCAAGTTATTACATTCATCTACTGAAGAGTACATCATTGCGCACATTTGAATGGTATTAAGAATTTGTACCTAAACAAAGGAAGAGAGCTAAATGGGAAAAGAACAGATGTAATTCAAGTAATGAGAAAATTAGTGAAGGTGATAAAGGAAAAAGGTATTTAGCAGGATTCATGTCTCAAAATTGGGATAAATGTGAAAGAATCCCATAAGAAACACAATCTTCAAATCACCTAGACTTCAGAGATTATTAATAGATCTTTTTGACTTCTAGCTTTGTCTTCAAAAAATATTTAAACTTTGTTTTGAACTTTTTAAGAAACAGCATTCTTTTGGCTTCAAAAAACAGAGAGAGAGAGTATTCTTTTGAGTTTTATAGATTTGTCTTCAAAGAGTATTCTTATATTCTTTCTGAGGAATTTTTTTTTTTTTTTTTTTCTGAATCACTAACATTTTTTTAGTTGTAAAATTTTATGATCTTCAATCAGATCCGAAGACCCTCACACAGATGATGAAACCTTTGGATTGGTGATCTCTTCAAGCCTCACAAAACCTTGATACAATGCAAGGTTAGTTTTTCAAAGACCAATTTATCCGAAGATTAAATACACATAAAAACCACATTGAACAGGTTAAAATGTACCCACAAAGTAGTATAACAAGTGTTGAGGTGCAAATTAACACAAAATATCCTGGAAAAACTTGCAAGATCAAATAATAAGGTGCTATTTGGTTAAAAAAATGTTGTATTCAATTTTCATTTTCATTTTTGTGTTTTCATTTTTTGAATATGAATGCACAATAAAGGACCCATTTTCACATTCATTTTCTATACATACCAGCTAACCTTTGAGCTCTCTCTCCGCTTTGTTTTGGGTCCTCTGCTTCCCCTTTCTCTCTTTATTCCTCAAACCTCTCCCTTACAAGCCATCCCCATTCGCTCATAGGTTACACTTACATCATTAGTTGAAGGAGTGGTGTTCCTTTGCAAAGCAGCCAACAAATATAAAGTTATCAACTTCATTTTCTTTTGTTCTTCCATGAAGATGAGGGTGATGCATGTTCACAAAGCTTGATATGCAGGTTTGAAGAAAAGAGATGACTATATGAGATTGTAGAAGGAGAATGTTTGGATCTAGATTGTCATAGCATTGAGCAACCTTGATAGCTATTGCGGTTGCTATTGACTTCTATGTAAATTAAATGCCTACAACAAATAGAGATGTGGCAATAGTGTTTATTGGAATTCTTTTGACAGTATTTGATCTACAAAATACATTAGAGCGAAAAGTGAATTTATGTAGTGAGACTGATTTACAATTAATATGAAGTGTGTTTTCATTGTTTCAAAATTGAATTTGGATTTTGACTTTGAGCTAAGTAAACATACAAAGGTTGCAATCCTTTGCAAATAGATTTTCCATTATCTTATTGTTGCTTTAGTTTTCAACATTATTTTCTAAAAAAAAATAGTTATTTCTTTCTTTCTTTTTCAATGTCTTTTTTCTTTTTTTTCTTTCCTTTTTAGCTTTTTCTAGGTGGGCAAATCAACCTTTCCTTGATTCTTTTAGCTTTTTCTTTAAATGTGAGGTTGATTAACTAAATATTTATTTAACTATCCCGTGCATCGCACGGGTTAGCGACTAGTTAAAAAAAAAGGTCTTTATTGATAAGTAGGGTATGCTTTCTCTGTTCAAATACTACCAGGACTAATTGAGTGAATTCTATGTTGGTCAAAGTGAAGTCAGGATACATATTCAACCTTCAATTTGATGTGCCTGCTATTCTCTTTGATATCCCCTATACTCATTGATTCAGTATCTAGATCCTTCAGTGCATCATAAAGCTCCTGATGATTTTGTTAATGACCTCAAAGCTCTGGATTCTGCAGCCCTAAAAACTTGTTGAGGGTTATTGTGTGGTTTTGCCCCTCTGGCACCTGCTTGTAGCTCCTATTCTTGTAGCTACTCTCTCCATGTGAGGTGCTTCAACCATTTCGTTGTGTTCAGTATATCATCTTACATTTTCTCATCCCCTTTGATTTTTCTTTTCCTGGTTTGTAAATCTGTAAGGTATTCTGAATGTCATACTGTCCTTGTGTGTGTGTGTGTGTGTGTGTGTGTGTGTGTGTGTGTGTATAGAGGAAGATATGCATTATTGTTTTTGAAGCTCAAATGATACTGGAAAATTGAAGTTACCTTGTTCTTGAAGACGTAAGTCCTGCGGTTTAAAACCAGATCGGACCGCCGGTTCAACTGGGAACTGGATCGTAACTCCTGCAGTTTAAAACCAGATCGGACCGCCGGTTCAACTGGGAACTGGATCCTAAACCAGTTCGGTAACATGGCCAAAACCAGTAAAAAAATGAGGATATTTTTTATTGTTCCAGTTTTTAAAACTATGATATTGACGAGTTATGTTTTTCATATCTTTGATTGCTATGGTTTTTAAAACTATGATATTGATACGTTCATAAGGATTTATGAATATGATAATGGAAAAATTGAAATTAACTTGTTCGCTTGATTTTAGTGCAACAAAGAGGCTGGCTTGATTGCTGACGGGGGTATTCATGCTTCTACCCACAACATGCTGCATCCATGGTGGAGGTTGATTACAAATACATATGCATACCTACGTGATTGACTTTATTTGAAAATCTAAACAGTTTAGAGTAATTGTAATTCCATCTTAAATAATGTAAAATTTCCTTTAAATGCAAAATTTATGGACCCAAAGCAGGACTAATATGGATGAGATATACCAAGTCTTAAAACAGGATTGATTTAATGATATGGATGAGATATTGCAAAATGAAGAAAAATGACTTAAGTCTTAGAAAAACATTATAGGCAATTCATAAGAATTAAATATTTTACTTCTACATGATACGATTTTGATGTAACTTGAGCTCAAGAAGTTCTTTTTTAAAAAAAAAACATGCGCACACACGTTGGAAATTTCTTGTAAATAAAGAAGCAAGAGCAAAGCACTGATGCAAGAACTCCAAAGTTAAAAGTAAAGCGAACAATTTCAGATAATGGATATTGACATCATAACTAAATTGAATGCATTTTATTTGAAGTTCAAGACAGGGAAAGGGAAACCAAACACTAAGCATTGGTGAGCTTTGAAAATAGACCCACTTCGCACGAGTTCTCAAATTGAATTCCTGTATGTATATTAGCTTAATAGCTTTTCACTTTCAGACTTTGCAAATATTTTATTTTCTTTTTAATAATAATGTTTTTGCGTTGGGTGGGAATAACTGAGCCACCTTGTCATTATGGACCCATTTAGAGTCTAGCCTAGCCCAAAACAAAAAACCATTTATGGGCCTCATAACTCATGACTCATCAGCCCTACCCCTACCTGTGTTATATATATAAACTTCTAAGTTTACAATTGCAAATCAACACAACAAAATGCTTCTCAAGTATCTTCTTTCAACATAACTAGAACATACTCAGTCCGGGCATTATTCATGTCATTCAAGAAATTTTTGAGACTTAGGCTATTCCTAAAGATTGGGGTATCACAAATCTTGTCCTTATCCTGAAATGGATCATCCAAATATAATCACACAATTTCATCCGATTAGTTTATGCATCACTCTTCATAAATTGGTCTCTAGAATCATCCTGCAGAGGTTAAAACCGTACATTACTGAAATCATCAACCCTTGCCAAGCAGGTTTTGTTCTAGGTTGCAGGACGAGTGACAATATTATACTAGTTCAGGATATTATATGTACGATGGTAAGGAAGACTGGGCCTAAGGGTCACGTGGCACTCAAACTGGATCTTGATAAAGCTTATGATCGACTAGAATGGTCGTTCATACAGGAAACTCTTGAGTTTTTCCAAGTCCCTCCAAATCTAATTAAGCCTATTATTAACATGATCTCCTCAACTCATTTTCACATTTTGTGGAATGGATCTCCTTTACTGGATATTGTCCCAAGTAGGGGGGGTGCATCAAGGAGATCCATTATCTCCTTATCTATTTATTTTGTGTTTGGAGTGATTATCCATTCTTTTGGAAGAGGCGGTAAATCCACCCTGTGACTTTTAGGGGACAAATTAAAATTTCGCATTTATTTTTCGCTAATGATTTCTTTTCTCTAAGGCAAAGATTGCAGAGTGCCAAAATCTTAAAACTATTCTACAAAATTTTTGTTCTTGCTCAGGCCAAATCATTAGTACACAAAAATCACGCCTCTGGTTTTCACCAAATACAACCAAGCGTACTAAAGAACCGATTGCTGATATTTTTTTGTATTCCTACTACTACTCCAATCAGTACTTATTTAGGGACTCCAAGTTTTACTACCTGTCGAAAGGCTAATGCCTATCAATACTTAATTGATAAAATCCAAAAGAAAATTGAGGGTTGGCAAGTCAAATAACTTTTTGTTGCGAGTCACGTTACATTAATCAAATCCACCTCAGCCTCCATCCCTATTCATGCCATGCAGACGACCCTTCTCCCGCAAAAACATTAGTCGACACCTAGATAAACTAAATTGTCAGTTTTTATGGGGAGACACCGCCCATCATAGACATTGTCACACGATTAGTTGGGAACTCATAACTACTCCAAAAGATGCTAGTGGTTTGGGCATTAAATCTTCTCTTCATATGAATATGGCTTTGCTCATGAATCAAGCCTGGAGGCTTCAGCAATGGCCAACCACACTATGGGCTCAAGTTTTGAAAACCAAATACTTTCCCCACACGAACCTTTTTGAGAGTGTCGTTAGTCCCAGAGCATCTCATATCTAGAAAGCTATACATTTAGGTATGCAATGGCTTAAGAAAGGAATGAAATGGATAATAGGGGATGGTCAAACCATTCGGGTTTGGGAGGATCATTGGATCCCTAGCGATTCTCTAAGAAGTCGTATTGTAGATCTACTTATGCCAAATGAGGAGCAAAGATTGGTGAGTTCCTTATGGGATAATCATATATGGAGGTTAGAGGGTCTTCAAATTCCCCTACCGATGCAATTTAAACAACTTATTAAAGGTATCTTGTGGCCCAGCTAACTAAGTTATCTAATTCCTTTATTTAGGCTCAATAACGGTGTTTGTTTGGTAAAGTTTTTATACCAGCAAGCTAATGTCCCTTTTAATAATTCTATGTGGAATTGGATTTGGAAATTTCATTACCCTAAGAAAATCCAATTTTTCATTTGGAAGTCTATGCTCAATCGACTACCTACTCGTCAATATCTAGCTTGCTCTCACCCGGATGTTAATGATCGTTGTCCAAGGTGTAATAATCTTGAAACCACTATTCATATCTTATGAGATTGCCCTTGGGCTAAGATGATTTAGCTTCTATCTCCAGGTATCTTGCCTTTATCGTTTTTCCACCTACCACTCCAATCTTGCCTTAAAACAAATGCTATATCGGATAGTATTATCCAGGGTCATCAGCTTCCTTGGAAGATTTTCTTTTGCTTCCTTTGTTGGCAATTATGGTTAGTTAGGAATGAGCGTATTTTCCAAAATCAATCTAGCTCCCAATCTTACTTAGTCCACAAAGTTGTTCAGTTAGCTATAGAATTTTTTTTATTTAGCTTGCCTTGCTAAGACAATTAAAATTGGTATTCCTAGAATTATCAAATAGATTGCTCCACTGGAGCCTTTTATAAAATTAAACATAGATGGTAGCTCTTTAGGTAATCCTGGGCAGGCTAGTGCAAGTGGTTTGTTACGAAATTGTGCAAGTTCTTAGGTTTCGGGATTTTCTTTAAACATGGGTATTGCTTCTAATAATATTGCAAAGTTGGGAGCAGTTCACCGGGGTCTCATACTGGCATGGAATTTGAGTTTTAGATTTATTCATCTTGAAATTGATTCTATGACAATTCTTTCTTGGTTAACTACTAATAAGGATATCTCACCAGATGCTATTCCACTAATCTCTGATTGCAAGAACCTTATGGAGCGCGACTGGACCGTGTAGGCTTATCACATATTCCGCAAAGCTAATGGCTGCGCGGATGCTTTAGAAAAAAGGGGACGCCAACAACAGTGCCTTTTGGAAGTCTATGATACCTGTCCATCCTTTGTATATGCACCTTCTTTATAGGATATGGAAAATCTCGAGACTAATAGACTGTGTCCCTTGAAGGTTTTAGTGCCTATTTTTGTATAAACTTTTATATATTTAAATAATACACCCGTTTTTTTTTTTTTTATCAAAAAAAAAAAAAAACAAAAAAACTATTTTCATATTATGGCAAACTAGTTTAGTACGCGGCAAGGACTTGTCACTTTGAGACATAGTATATTATAGTCCCGACAATTTGATAGCAAGGGACTCAATTTTCTAAAGATTGTTGTCATGACAGAACCTACACTATGTAACATGACCTCTTTAAGCCTTTTTTTTTTTTCAATGGGGTATAAGCAAGGAAAAACAGATCATATGACTTTGAGAAAAACTTTATGTAAAGGGTGTAGGGAAAAACTCCATAAATAATTCGTATTTATCTTATTTCCTCCTTATATAAATCCAAAAAAAACTTTCAGCTTTCAATTAAAATCAGCCAAGCATAATATAAACAAGAAGAATTCAAAAATAACCCATATGACCACTGTGCACCCTTGGCGCGATGGTCACTATACAAGTATAAATGTTTGTAAGGTGTGGGGGGAAAGAGCCGGGGCTCAAGTCTCTAGAAGAGAACTTCAGACACATATACACTTAGATTAGGATAGAGTAGAATTTCTATCTTGTATTAAAAAAAATAAAAATAAAAATAAAAACCCCACATGAACACAATACAGAAATTTACATGAAAACCCTTCAATGTGAGGGAAAAATCATTTGTTCCTAATTTTTGGCTAAAGAGTTAAATGTTTTGAACCCAGGGCCAGCTAAACTATGAAAGCAACTGATGCAGTTGCCTAAAGCCCCCAAATAAAAGAATGACCCACTTGTATATATGAATATATATATATATATATATATATATATTTCTATATATTTTAATTAAAAAAATTTAAATCATTTATTGGTTAATGAAATGCATTAAAACCCCATTGTATCCTAAAATACTGTGCACTGCTGACTGCATTACACACTACCCATAGCATATTATCACTGTAGCACATCACATCCACATGGCCCACACACTATCACTAAAGACAATAACCTACGGTACCCACCTAGTGATCAAATGATTTTGAACATTTAAACTTTAAGGGCTTGTGGGTTCCAATTAGCTCAACTGGTAAAGTCTCTGATGGTTGAATAAGAGATTTGGGGTTCAATCCCCACTTACACCAAAAAATGATTGGTGTCTTAGTCTAATGATAAATAGCTATCATCAAGAGCGGACACCATAGGTTGAAACTCTCTAAAAAAAAAAAAAAAACTTTAAAGTATCAAGATTTTTTGAGTTTTCATTTTTATTAACAAAACATTCTTAAACCTAGCCACTGTACACACAGCAAAAAATATTTAGTGATATTAATTTATAGAACTATGTAATAAATTAATTTTTATTTGTATAGGTTTAGACTTTAAAGTATAAAGTGGTCACAACGTTAGAAAAGTTGCAATAACCAGATTATATTATTCTATACTTCAAATTTTATTTTTACTTAAATTATAATTTTTAATTATAAATGTTGTTTTATTTATTTATAAATATTTACTCATTATAAATGTCTACTAGAAAATATTTATCTGGATATGAAAAACTTCAAAAAAAGAAATGTTAGAGGAACTTAAATATAAAAACTTAATTAGTAATTTTGTATCTCAAAAAGCAAGAAAAATAGATTTTAAATAAAAAAAATTCAATAAATATTATTTAATTAATATTTAAATATAAAAATGCCCACTTGAAATTTTTGCCTAAGGCCCCAAAGTTTTTGAGCAGACCTTATTTGAATCCTCTTACATTTGCTCCTAACGGCTCTACTCCTATAATAGCATTCTGGTTAGGAAAATGTTGGGTTCAAGGGGTGTTTTACCTAGGATCAAGCTTGCCCTCTTTGTCTCAACCACCTAGAAACACTTAACCATCTTCTCAAAGAATGCCAATTCTCGGTTAGTTTTTGGAATCAACTTGGCCTCCCCTTAAAGGTCATCCAATCCTTTGGTCTCCTCTTCTTGGAATGGCTCCACTTGAATGGTACTTTTGACATCATCTCAAGGCATCATCAAATTCCTTGGAAAACACTCTTTTGTTTTGGGCTCTAATCTCTTTGGTTAAATAGAAACTCGATTGCTTACCAAGGATAGCAGGCCAACTCCCCCATTATTAAAGATTGTATTGCTAAAGTTGCTAAATATTTTTTTCCTCACTCAAATCTCCAGTACTCGCAATCACAAAACACTTCTCCCTATCTTCTGGGTTAAGCCGAGTCTGGGTTGGCATAAACTCAATACTGATGCATCTGTCCTACCCTCCTCAGATTGTGCAAGTGGGGGAGGCCTCCTCAGAGACTCGAATGGCTCCTGGGTCGAAAGTTTTTCCAGGAAAATCAACACCACAAGCTGCCTCCTTGCTAAACTATAGGCCTTACGAGATGACCTTATTACAGCTAAAAATCTAAATGTGGAGAAACTTATTATCAATGTGGATGCTCTTAAAATTGTTAGCCTTCTCTCTAACCCAAATGCCACTAATCGGCTAACCCGAACCATTGTGGATGATTGCAGGAACATTCTCCAAGCTTTCCAGGAGTTCAACTTGCAACACTACTACAAGGAAACCAACAAACCTACTGACTTTCTCACTAAGCTAGGCCATAACCAATCTAATCCTTTTGTATACTATGTAACCCCTACTTTTGATATTACAAAGGTCTTATCCACTGACTCTAATGCTGTAATATGTCCCCGTCTCACTCGGGCCTTAACTACTTCTAATTAATATAATTATCCCTGTATTTAACCCAAAAAAAAAAAAGAAGGAAAAATCATTTGACTAATATCTTCCACTAATTCAAAAATCATTGGCGCACAAATAACAATTAATTCATCACCTAATAGTTGGATTTTAATAAAAACCAACAAGTAACAAGTTTGCATCTTACCAACGTGGAAACAATGTTTAGCAAATATAGTACTTGAGTTTATCAAAAAAAAAAAAAAAAACAGTACCTGAGGCAACCAAGGGAGAGAGAGAGAGAGAGCGCATATTGTGTGATGATGCCGAAAAATCACCAATGAGCCACACAGTCCTTGAACGCTCGAGACAATACCTGCATAATAAAAAGAGAAGACCTAATAGAGAGCACCGATGTGGTGCTGGCCAAATACCCTCCGAAGGTCAAGTTAGAACTTCTCACAACTCTAAAATGCCAGAGCTGGGGTGAATTATGTGTACCTGTTTTTTAAGAGTCTTTGGGTTTTTATAGTGGCATAGAACCGAATTCCCTTGACTTGCATCACAAGTCTTTTCCTTATAGGGAAGATCTCCATTAATGAGCGTATATTCCAGAATCCTCCTTGTGTTAGAATTCCATTCATATCGAGACTCTATGGACTAGGGTTAATCGTAAGGCACAAGCCGTTTCCCTTTAGGGTTTCTTGGGGACCACATAATAATTAATTGAGTGCCCTGTGGCCTTTATGTTCGTCCACCCTTTTGTCCATTCACATAGGATCCATCCATTATTAGCCCATTTGTCTATCAGTCTGTCCATCTAATCTGATCCATCACCTCCAGTTTTCTTCCTCTTCAGTTGCCCCCTCGCCCTGTGGGTCCGTGCTCTCTAAGTGGAAGGATCGATGGGGTGACGGTTTAATCCGGACTTTTGACAGATGCCCCTAGCCTTGACAAGCTAGCCTAGGATCATTATTGATGAAGGACATGTGCCGTTTACTGAATGGTCGATCACTTGGATCGAAGCGCCCCTTCGTCTTCTGTGTCGTTCTCCCTATATAAACTGAGTTATCTTCCTCTTATTTCTTTACTTTCTACTGAAATCCATGATCAGAGCGCACCCGTCATCTTTGTCAGACAATCATACCGTTCAGCTGTTGTGTTCGTCATCTTTGCCAAACAACCATACCGTTCAGCTGTTGCATCCATCATTAACAACTTTTCACCGTTTGACTTCATCCTGGTAAGCACTCTTTTCCTTCTACGTTAAATTTTATGCATTTTTATTTTTCTAGACTTTTACATTTCCGTCAACCATTATAGACCCACCAGTCTTAGGATTTAACGTCACGTGTAGGTCATGTCTAGTGCGTCAAGTAACCAGTCATTTGTCTGCGATGGAGCAGGCTACGATGAAGTGTACCTGTCAGGTCACAAAGACCCTGACAATCCCAGTGAAGAGAGGAGTCTGTCAGCTTCCTCTTCAAGGGATGAGGATTCGGAGATGGAAAGGTCAAAGGGTGACTCTAGCGACGGCCTAATCGGTGCCGAACCCCCAATCCAATTCGTCATAGGACTTGATGGGCTCAGGAAGTTCATCCTACTTCCTTTATGGATGGTCAATGATTTTATTTCTAAAATCAAAGAATCATACTTCAAAACACTTAGGGATAAGTATCAAATACCAGTCTGTATACCCATGCGTCTACCTTACAAGTTAGAGAAGTGTTATTACTAGGGTCTTGAGGACGTAGGAATCTATAAGCAAATGCTGAAGGTAGGCCTCAGGTTTCCCTTAAGCACCCTCCACCGTCGTCTCCTCCAATACCTTGGATTGTCTGTCAACCAGATCTCCCCAAATGCCTGGAGGATCTTCCTTAGTGTGGAGGTCCTGTACGGTGCCATGTCAGACGGAGCACGGAGACTAACGGTGGAAGAGCTTTTCCATTGTTACCGTCCTGTTGAGGTTTCCCAGTCCAAGGGCATGTACAACTTCACGCCCAAGAGCCCGTTGCTAAGGCTCATTTGTGAGAACCCTGACTCTAACAGGGATTAGAAGTGTCGTTACTTCTTTTTGGAAGGTGACGAGTGGATGTGTCATCCTGGTGACAATGAATTCATGCCCGTTGAAAAAACATGGGGCATAATGCCATCATCGGGTATGAGTCCGTCTACTGAGATTTATCTTTGTTTCAACTTTTCTTTAACATCAAATTGTTCGTCTCCTTATGCAACTCAGGACCGTCCTCTAGTTTCACTTGAACAGTTTAGCTTTTTGGAGAGGATTTTTAACAAAACCAAACTTGAAGAAAGGACGCAGGCTAAATTGGTCAATTTGGATACCCTGTACTGGTATTGTGACGGACCAGAGCCGACCACAGCTGCCTGTTGATACGTCGCCCAAGTCCGTCAACGTAAGTCCGACCTCCAAACCTTGGTTTCTTTGCTTTCAATTTTACACTAAACATCTGCCTGTCTGCTTTGTTTTAGAAATGGTTGCTGTGAAGAGTAGGGCCTACATCAAGCAGCAGGCTACTATGCAAAAATAGCAAGGGGGTCAGACCTCTAAAGGGCCTGATTCAGCCAACCCGTCCTCCAAGAGGAAACAACTGAAGAAGGGTGACCGTCACCCCCCTAAGAAGCCTAAAATTGTCCCTGAACCCATCGTGGGGTTGGTGGTTGAGGGTAAGAAGATGGTCACCAAACCCGGCCCCGGGAAGGGTAAAGGACTAATGACGGGTCCTGATCATTCTGCTAAAAAAGCACTCGTCCTCCTTTGTGAGGACTCAAAGTATGCGTTGGAGAAGCTTTCGTCCATCATAACTGTTGACGACTATGAGGACCTTAGCAACCACGCAACCGAGGCTACGGGGGAGATGGGTCTTTTTTGCATTGCTCAGGTGATTTCGTAACTGTCTACTTTTAACTTTTTCTTCTCGCCAACTTTCCTGTTACTAACTCATCCATCTTCAGACGATGCTTATGATGAAGGGGTTGATGGGCCGTTGCCTCAACCATGAGACGACATTAGATCGTATACGAGAGAAGGCGAGGTTGACGGAGGAGGAGTTGAACGAGCTGAAGGCCTGGAAGGTAGTCCAGGAAAAGAAGTTTGCCTTGTCGGAGCAAGCTAGGGATGAGTTTGAGAAGATGACGGAGCAACTAAAGCAGGTCCTGCAAGACAAGGAAAAGGAAATCTGTGATGACAAGGACCGGCTCCGTCAGGTGAAGGAAGAAGCTGTACGAGAGTACCGTGACTCTGACGACCTTCTGGCAGAGCTTGGAGGCACATTTGCTGAAGGTTTTAATGATGCTCTCCATCAAGTCAAGACTTCTTTTCCTGACCTGGACTTGTCCTATGTCAATATCAACACCCAGGACCAAACCTCAGTTCTGCCCATCCACTTCGAGAGTACAGACGAACTTTTTGCTAATGATACCCTGGCCAATGATCCTCATGGTGACAGAGGAGATGTTGTTGACGGCCAAACCAACCCGGATGCTGATCAGGCTCGTCACCCTGAGGACTTAACGAATTAAGAGAAGAATGAAACTCTTGCCCAAATCGTGTAGCTTTTTTTTTTTTTTTTTTTGGGTAAAGATATTGGAGAACAGCCTTTTGTTTTATTGAACATTTCTCTTTAAGTAATATTTACTTATTCGTCTACTTTATGGCTTTAGACGTGTAGTTGGTGATTAAATAAGACCACCATTTTGATGGATCCGTCCTCCAATGAATGAGTAGTGTTACTTTTACGTTGAACCCATCCACTATAGGGATCATTTGTGGATTAGTGAGGTAAATCAATTTTATGTTGGGTCCGTCCACTAAATGGACCTTATAGTTTCATCCTTTAGCATGAGTCCATCCCTTTATGGACTAGAATCATTAACCCAACGTTAAGTTGTATCCATCCATTATATGGACTTTATAGTCACCCTATATGACGAGTTCGTCCACTTGTGGACTGCTAAATTTACTCAAACTTTGAATCCATCCAATATATGGACTTTACAGTTACTCGATAAGACAAGTCCGTCCATTTGTGGACTGGCAACTTTAATCAAACTTCAAGTTGAACTAGCAATATTGATCCAACCTTAAGTTAGATTTGGAATTTATAGTTATCATTCTTTGGGATGAGTCCGTCCACTTGATGGACATTATATTTTCACCCTCCTAGGATGAACCGTCCATCTTGTGGATTTTAGTTATTCCATCCTTCATGGATTAATCCGTCTTGTTTACGGATGGTTTATTCCGTCCCTTACGGATGAGTTCGTCCATTGCATGAACTCAATCCACTTTATGGACTTGAACAATTTTTCCTTTTCAAGGACTTTAGAATATTTCAAAGTCATGGGAGGAACCGTCCATTTTATTGGACTTCGTTATAGACCGTTCACTTGTTGGACTTAATATTTTCACCCTTTTGGGATGAACCGTCCACAAGTATTTTAGTTAACCTTCATGAATGGATCCATCCACTTTGTGGACTTCAGAACACCTCATCCTCCTGGAATGAACCGTCCATATTACTAGATTTCGTAATAGGTCGTCTACTTGTTAAACTTAATATTTTCACCCTCCTGGGATGAACCGTCTACAAGGATTTTAGTTATTTCATTCTTGACGGTTGAATTCGTCCAGTTTGTGGACTCAATAATTTTTCATCTTCTTGGATGATGTCCATTTTATGGACTTCATAAAATTTTGCAAAAACAAGTCATATCTGAATATTCCTCTTATTATAGTCATTCATCCGTAGGATAGTGATTCTTCAAGGAGAAGCTTAAAAAGATACTTAAAAACCATTGTAGCAAAAATAAATTGTCTAAATAGTGAACTAAAAACTAGAAAATGTAGCAAAAATTGATCTAAAGATAAACTGGTGGTCTGGTGGATGTTGTTTTCTACGTCGTCATCTCTACTGGTAGTACTTCTATTAGTGTTCAGTGTTCCATGGATGCTACAATTTTCACCCGTCTAGTGTCTCAAGGTGGTAAGTGCCTTTTCTTTGTCATGATGTAATTCTGTAAGGTCCTTCCCAATTGGGGCCGAGCTTTTCTTGGGTAGGATTTTTAGCGGTGCCCATTATCTTCCTCAAAACAAGATCTCCGACCTGGAAGTCACTGTGTCTGGCCTTAGAGTTTTAGTGCTTCGCCATGAGGTTCTGGTAGCGTGCCAACCTTTGCTCAACTGTTGCCCAGACCTCGTCCACCAGGTCAAGTTGCAGACTTATAGCCTCATCATTCATGCCCTCGTCATAATTCTCCACCTTGTAGCTTGTAAGCCTTACTTTTGTTAGGATGACTGCCTCGCTTCCGTATGCTAGTCGAAATGGTGTCTCCCCCGTAGGTGTCCTTGCAGTTGTTTGGTATGCCCATAAAACACTTGGTAGTTCATCCGGTCATATGCCCTTTGCTCCCACGAGCTGAGTCTTAATGATCTTGAGTAAGGATCGATTCGGAACTTCAACTTTTCCATTGGCTTGTGGGTGGGCAGATGACGAGTAGTGGTTCTTGATCCCTAATTTCGAACAGAAGTCTTTGAATGCGCTGTTATCGAACTGCTTTCCATTGTTCGAGACAAGCACCCTGGGTATCCTGTAAGGCTTTGGTGAAGTAGTCGATGCCAACTAGTAGGAACTTTAGCTACCTAACTGCTATTGGGAAAGGGCCCATGATATCTAATCCCCACTAAACGAACGGCCACGGGGCCGTCATAGGGGTGAGTTCTTCGGACGGTTGTCTAATGACATTGCTGAATCTCTAGCATTTGTCACAATCTTTGATATAAGTTTGCTCGTCCTTTTGCATAGTAGGCCAATAGTATCCTGCTCGAATCAGCTTGTTCACCAACAATCGTGCCCTTGAGTGGTTTCTGTAGATCCCCTTATGGATCTCTCTCATGGCGTAGTCTGCCTCCTCGGGGCCTAAACACCTTAGGTACGGGCGAGAGAAACCTCTTTTGTATAGGATGTCTTTTATTAGGACAAATCACGATGCTTGGACCTTCAATTTTCTGGTAGCGTCTTTCTCGTCCGCTAGCATGTCGTTCCTTAGGTAGGAGACTAATGGCGTGGTCCAATTGCTTTCATCACCTATCTCCTGCACACTCGTAATCTCATCTATGAGTGAAGAGATTTGGACGAAGGATAGTACCTGATCGGGGACGAGCATGTATTCTGCTGAGGCGGCTTTAGTTAGATGATCGGCACACTCATTCTCCTCCCTTAGGATTTGGATGAATTTGATTTGGAGACTGCCAATTTGACCTTTCACCTCCTCAATGTACTTATTCAATCTTTCGTTCTTGCATTCGTAGTTACCATTAATCTGACTAGTTACGACTTGGGAGTCGCACTATTCGACCATGTTTTCGGCTCATGCCGCTCTTGCGAGGTCTAATCCTACCACTAAAGTTTCATATTGTGCTTCATTATTGGTCGTAGGAAAGTCCAGGCGGATCATGCACTCGATCTTATCTCCTTTCGGGCTGTAGAGTACCACACCAGCCCCTCCTGCTTGCTTATTTGAAGATCCATCTGTATGGACGCTCCACTACGGAACCACTTCTGCCCTCTAGCCATCCATGAGAGTGAATTCGGCGATGAAGTCAGCCACCACCTGTCCCTTTATAGCAATACACGGACGATACCGTATATCAAACTCACTCAACTCGACTACCCATATTACCATCCGTCCTGCAGCTTCGGGCTACTCATGGCTCTCCTCAGAGGCTTATCCATCAAGACAACAATAGTATGTGCTTGGAAATACGGCTTAAGTTTTAATGCTGCGGTTACTAATGCAAACGCCAGCTTCTCCATCTAGGGATACCTTTCTTCTGCTTCTCGAAACCCTCGGCTTGTAAAGTAAACGGGTCTCTACAACCCATCCTCTTCTCTTACCAAAGCCGTGCTAATAGCGGCTTGCGAGACGGCTAAGTACAGATAGAGCTCTTCCCCTGGCATGGATGGGATGAGTAATGGAGGAGACGAAAGATACAACTTTAGATTTTCGAATGCCTGCTGGTACTTGTCTGTCCACTCAAACGATCTCTTCAATACGCGAAAGAAGGGTAGGCATTTATTCGTCGCCCTGGAGACGAATCCGTTTAGTGTTGCTATCTTGCCATTCAGGCTTTACACCTCCTTGACCATCTTCGGTGGGGCTAGCTCCATTATAGCCCGTATTTTCTCTAGATTGACCTTAATACCCCTTTGGGATACCATGAATCCCAGGAATTTCCCCGTAGTAACCTCGAACACACACTTATTAGAATTTAATTTCATGTTCTACGCCCGGAGGGTGTCGAAGGTCTCTTGGAGGTTGCTCAAGTGTTCGTCTTCTCGTAAGCTTTTCACCAGTATGTCTTCTACATAAACTTACACATTCCTCCCAATCTGGTGTGCAAACATCTTGTTCATTAATCTCTGGTACGTTGCCCCTACATTCTTGAGCCCGAATGACATCACTTTGTAGCAGAAGAGTCCTTGGCTGGTAACAAAAGAGGTCTTTTCTTGATCCGCCTCCTCCATTCTGATCTAGTTGTACCCTGAGAACGTATCCATGAAGCTCAGAAGTTGATGTCTCGCGGTTGAGTCTACCAAGGTATCTATCCATGGGAACGGGTAATTGTTCTTAGGGCAGGCTCAATTGAGTTCCGTGAAGTCTACGCACATCCTCCACTTTCCATTGGCCTTTTTGACCATAACTACGTTTGCCAACTAGTCAGGGTAGTACACTTCTCGAATGAAATCTGCTTCTAGCAACTTCTGAACCTCCTCAGCTATGGCTTTGTATCATTCCGGGCCAACTACTCGCTTTTTCTGTCAGATGGGTGAGGATAAGGGAGACACATTCAATCTGTGAACTATGACCGAGGGGTCTATACCTGGCATGTTCTCGTGACTTCAGGCGAATACGTCCTGATTTTCTTTCAGAAACATCGTGAGTGCTTGACGTACTAGCTGACTAGCCAACATACCCACTTTAGTCGTCCGCTTGGGCCTTGAGTCATCAAGGGTCACTTCCTCTAGTTCTTCCACCGGTTTCGCTGTTGTTCGTTGTTCTTCTATACACATGGTTTACTGGTGATCATCCATCTCTAGCATGGCAATGTAGTATTCACACACTGCCACTTGATCCCCTTTTACTTCTCCTACCCCGTATTCAGTGGGAAACTTGATTATCAAATGGTAGGTGGATGTTACAGCCTTCCATGAATTCAAAGTAAGATGTCCCAATATGGTGTTGTACGCAGACGAGCAATCAACAACTTGGAAGGTCATGTCCTTCGTGATTTGCTGAGGGTAATCTTTGACTGTCACTGGTAGGGTGACCACGCCCAGTGGATACACCCTTGTTCCTCCAAATCTTACGAGTGGGGCGTTGGTTGGGATCAATCGTTCTCTCTTTATTCTCATCTGCTGAAAGGCTGGATAGTACAAGATATCAGCAGAGCTTCCGTTGTCTACCAGCACACTGTAGGTGTTATAGTCTCCTACTCGTATATTGACTACGAGTGCATCATTATGTGGGTGGTGGAGACGTCAGGCATCTTCCTCTGTGAACGTTGACCCGCGCCATCTTCGGGGCATACCCTGTTAGTGAATATTCTGAACCATCTAGAGGTATGCCTTATGTGCCTTCTTAGAGGAACTAGAAGTACTGCCCCCTATGATCATCCTTATGTCTCCCATGAGTGGCCTGGGTCGCTCGTTTTCTCTTCGGGCTGGTGCTCCTTGGTTTCGTTCTATTCCTTCCTTGCTGACGAATTT
The DNA here is from genome assembly GCF_001633185.2 of Quercus lobata. NCBI lineage: Eukaryota > Viridiplantae > Streptophyta > Magnoliopsida > Fagales > Fagaceae > Quercus > Quercus lobata. Next base: position 35,741,724 of record NC_044913.1, on the reverse strand, counting down.
TTGTAATTTCCCTTGCCTAATTAGGGCCTCTATTTGTTGCTTTAAGTCATAGCAATCAGACATTTCGTGACCGTGCTCTTAGTGGAAATGGTAATATTTATCCCTAGGCCTCTCTTGTTGGGATCACCCTTCAATTTGCCGGGGAATGTCAAGGCACCTTCATCTTTGATCTGCATCAGGACCTGATCAATCGGGGTATTCAAGGGGGTGAAGTTTGTGAACCTCCCTGTCGGGGGCATGGATCGTCGATCATCTCTTTTGTCTCTTGTTCTGGCCATCTTTCTACCCCTATCCTGCTAGGCTTCCTCCTGCCTCTCTCTTTTCTTGGGTTTCTTCTCGTGGGCCAGCAGCGCATCTTCAGCATTCATGCACTTGGTGGCCTTGTAAAGCACATCAACATGGTTTTCAGATCATTCTTGTACAAGGAGAATAAAAACTTACCCTTTCGTAGCCCGTTTGTGAAGGCTACTATGAGGATCTTGTCGTCAGCCTCGTTAATCGAGAGTGCTTCCTTGTTGAAGCGGGCTATATAAGACCTCAACGTCTCGTCCTCCCGTTGCCTAATGCTCATTAAGCATGCGATTGACTTCTTATATCTATGTCCCTCGATAAAGTGTGAAGTGAACTAGGTGCTTAGGTCCTTGAAAGTGCTATGGAGTTGGGTGTCAACCTGCTGAACCAAATTCCTGTGGAACCCCTTAGTATGGTAGGAAAGGCCTGACACATGATCTTGTTTGCTACTCCTTGAAGGTGCATTAAGTCTTGAATGATTCCAAGTGATCGAGAGGGTCCTTGGCTCTATTGTAGCTTTCTATCTGCAGTATGCGAAACTTCTGTGGTATGGGGAAGGAGTTAACGGACATGGTGAATGGTGAATCGGTTCGGTGGACCAAATCGTCGAGGTCACTAGACACTCTTCCCCTAAGCACATTCATCATAAAGTTCATCCGTTCTTTCATCATTTGCATCTCCGCGACAATGTAGGGTGGAGCCGTATCAATGATGGATGGACGGCTCATGTCTTGCCATTCCGGTCTACTCAAGGCGTTACTACCCTCCGGCCCCTCTTGGTTTCTTTGTTCAGCACTGGTACCTACTTGGTCTTCCTCTTGGGTACCCATCGTCGTGTTCTTCTGCCAAAGTTGTTCCTCTAGGTCTAGGTTTTGTTTGGTAAGGCATTCCGCTGCTGCTGTGAGGGTTTGGACTTGCCTCTCTAGGGTAGTGGGTCTCGGCTCGTCTCCCTGAACGTTGTTGGTAGTCGCCATCGAGCAAGTAAGTATCATGCAGCTCTTTGTCTAGTAAGCGTTTGTATGGGTTACAAGTCACAGTCGTTTCCCACAGACAACGCTAATTGATGAAGTCGAAAAATCACCAGTGAGCCACACAGTCCTCGCATGCTTGAGACAATACTTGCACAATAAAAAGAGAAGACCTAACAGAGAGCACCAGCGTGGTACCGGCCAAATACCCTTCGAAGGTCAAGTTAGAACTTCTCACAACTCTAGAGTGCCAAAGTTGGGGTAAATTATGCGTACCTATTTTCTGAGAGTCTTTGGGTTTTTATAGTGGCGTATAACCGAATTCTCTTGACTTGCGTCACAAGTCTTTTCCATTAATGAGCGTATATTCTAGAATCCTCCTTGTGTTAGAATTCCATTCATATCAGGACTCTATGGACTAGTGTTAATTGTGAGACGCAAGCCGTTTCCCTTTAGGATTTCTTGGGGACCACATAATGATTAATTGAGTGCCACGTGGCCTTTATGTCTGTCCACCCTTTCGTCCGTTCACATAGGATCCATCCATTATTAGCCCATTTGTCTATCAGTCCATCCATCTAATATGATCCGTCACCTCCAGTTTTCTTCCTCTTCATTGTGTGTTTACTGAATTTTTTTTCCCTTTGGGCAGCTTTTACAAAAAAATTTGTTATGCGACTGGGTTTAGTGGTATCTTGAGTCTTAGAGACTAGAGTTCCAAGAGTAGGCAAATCTGAAATTCATGTGGGACTCAAATTTTTAAGACTCGAGTTCCTTAAAAGGAAACCGACTCTCTAATATTTGAGTTCATTCCTAGAAAACACAGAAATTAACCAAGGATGGAGCTGTATACAAGAATGATGGAAGAGATAATAGTGTACACGGGGCTATGACCGAAAGTCTTCTTCACCATTACAGCTCTGATGGTTGTTGTTTATACAATAGTGTGTGGCATGTTCATTGCTCCTAAGGATTTCAATAAGCCTCCCATAATCACTGCCTCTGCCGCAACATTAGCAACAACTTCAACAACAGTTTTAGCAACTTGTAGTTGAAAAATTCTGCCAATGAAAAACTTGTTCATTTTGGGAGATCTAATTAAGTAACAACTCAAAGCTTATGATGGGTCTGACCCTAATAAGCCCATCTTGATGTCCATCAAAGGTCAAATCTATGATGTCTCAAGCTCCAAGCATTTACCGTTTCTTTAATCTCTCTCAATTTTTTTTAATATTAATAGAATCCCAACTTAGTAAATAAACCCAATTTATTGTATTAGGCTTAAAGGAACTAAAAGAACTTAAGACTTGAGTTCCATGTGGATTTTTTAATCCACATTAGCTCGGCCAACTATTGGAACTCGAAACTCTATATACTACTTTCGTGTTTGTGTGTTCTAATAAGTATTATTGTTTCCTTAATAAAAAAAACTATTGGAACTCGAGACTTAGAGACTCGAGTTCCTTCAGTGAACTCAAAACTCTAAGACTCAAGATGCTACTTAATTAATACATTTGCTTTTTGACCATATAACGAAATTGTTTGCAAAAATTGCCCAAATGGTGTTAGAATTATAGTTAAGTGATTAAACTCATCATTTCCTAATAGCTTAAGTTTTTAGGATAATTGGTAATTTAATATGGTATCAGAGCATGAGATCCTAAATTTGATTCCTGTCTTCACTCTACCTCCCATTTAAAATGTTAAATTCCCACTTGTTGGGCCCCTACTTATTAAGGGGAAAATTTGTGTATTTACTAAGTTGTTTCTAGGTTTTTTGTTTCAATGGAACTTGACATTAATTAAAAGTGTCAATTTTCACTTAAAATTGTTTTGCACAAACTCGACATTAATTAAGAATGTTGAGTTCCACGTGTCAATTTTTATTTTGAAAAGCCACATTAGTCATTGCCATAGTAGTAAAACACGCATGGAACTCGACACTACTAATATTGAGTTCCACGCAAAACTCAATATCACCAATGTCAAGTTTAAAAAAAGGGTATTTTGTTAGATAGTTTCAAAATGGCTACATAGTTAAAAATAAATGTTAAATAATAATTTTTCCCTAAAATATGGTACTTCAGAACTGTAGGGGATTCTTATTTTTTTTATTTATTTTTTATTTTTAATAGAGTTTCAACATATGACGTCCACTTTTAATGATTTTGTTATTTATCATTAGTCAATTTTTGATATAGGCAGAAATTGAACCCAAATCTCTTATTCAGGAGGAGTTTGGATTTAATTTTAGGGAAAAAAAAGTAAGCATGATTGGGCTTGCAAAAGGCCTAACCTATTTGACAATGAGATGAAAAAGAAAGGGTTTTGATATCTATTACTACTATTTAAGGGGCTTTCTCTGTTTGGATTCCTCAATTTTGATGCCTAACATACCCTCATTATACTCACTTACAAGTTTTCAACTAACAGGGATAAATATGTAAATTAAAACTCCTATACTTTAAGACCTACAAACTCACATACACTTTGCCAATTTCTCTCATTCTTCTTCAAATTGAAAACATTCAGTTTAGCTCTACATCCCCTCCTTTCTTCTTCTTCTTCTTCTTCTTCTGCTTTCAGATTTGGTTTCTAAACAATTTAAACAGACTTTATCATAGGCTCCAACAGCTTTTCAGGTTCTATCTTTTGTAAGTTCCTCTTTCTTTTCTTTTCTTTTGTTTATCATTAACTTTCTTTGATTCTTTTCTTTTGTTTATCATTGACTTTTTTGAGTTCTTACCTGCCATGGCAACCAAGTATTCGTAGTTTGAGGAGTACTTACTTTTGGGTGAATGTGATTATGGATTTAATGGTGTTTGACAGTTACTTATTACCCATGGTTGACTTAGAAATTTCAAAATGGAGTATTTGTACTTGAACCGGCTACTTGAGAAAGGATATTGGTAAAGGTTCTTCATATATATATATATATATATATATTTTTGGTCCTGAGGGGATTACTTTACCCTCCTAGGTTTGGTTTTTATTTTTTTATAGGAATTTATGTTACTTTTTTTAGGGGATTATGTTGCTTCTTGGTTTCCCAATCAAACACAAACTCTAATAAAGTATCTCAGAATCATTGATGGTGGATTTATAGTAAACTCTTTAATTAGTAACACTCATGCTAGCTACTTGGTTTGTTGATTAAAGTTTTTTATTTATTTTTTATTTATTTTAAAATACTTGGTTTAACCCTAATTCTTTTATTTTCTTAGGTTGATGTACGCACAAGTTTATTGGATTGCATTGAGGAGGAATTGACATAGAATATTAGATAAGTTCGGGTGAAATATTTAAAAAAAATTTCTTTTGTAATGGAAACTATATTTATCAATTGTATAATTCTATGTGAAAATTCAATTTACATTTTTTTATAAGTATTAATTTCCTACTTCATAAAAACTGTTACGTACCTTTTCTCGGTTTTAGCTCTTTTAAACTCTTGTTATGGTCGTGTAGTAAGTGGCTAACTTAGAGGATTAAAAAACTAAAATTTTGGATTAAACAAAAATTGATAACTGTTATTAAATTTTTTTATAAAAGAACAACAATACAAAAAAAAAAAAGTTAGTTACAAAATTTTAAAATTTTCTTTTATTTACTTATTTTATGAATGTGTAGTAAGTGGCTAAATTTTAAGATTAAAAAACTACCATGCAAATTATTAACTTTTTTTTTTTCAAAAAAAAAAAAAAAAAAAAAAAAAAAAAAAAGCTACTAAGCACGCGTGAGCGAGGCTAATTTATTTTTAGATTTATACGAGGTGAGTGGAGGGAAGGAGTTAATTTTAACTATTTTTTCCCTACCAAGTCCCTTATCATTATCGCATTCGCACAACGCCTGAGAAAATTTTCAACGCTTTGGTTCAGAACAAGCACTACGCTACGGTTTGGTTTCAACTTTAAGAACAGTCAAACTAGGTTTTGGGGTTGTATCCAATGTGTTTACTTCTATTTCTAACATTTTGATCAAAGCCCATGCCATGTGTAAGAAGAATTATGTCTATGGAGGGTGCACTCCAGGTGCTCGATCAAATGCCTGTGCCTAATTTGGTTACTTTTTTCGTAGTGTAAGCCGAACCCATGACTATTCTTTGTCTTTAGTTCACAGATTTGGTTATAGTAGGCGGACGAATCATTCATCATTTATTGGATGGATTCTTCTTCTTGTACAAACAATACTAACACCAATAATAATAATAAGAAGAAGAAGAAGAAGAAGAAGAAGAGAGGCAGTTGTTATTGCATGATCTTGCCTCCTCATCCTCCTCCCAGTAAGAAAAACAAATCCGGAAAGGCAGCATTGCTTCATCTCAAACCTCTCATCTCCACATCTGAGTCTTCATACCACTCTTCCATTTCCATCTCTCTTGAGCCAAATCGACCTTTCACCATTGGTCGCAGCACTCGCCACTGCAATTTAGTCTTTGATGACCGCCGTGTCAGCAACCAACATTGCTTCATTCTCTTCGATGCTTCCCTTCTTAAGCTCTATCTTCTTGACGGGTCTTCTTTGAATGGAGTTTTTGTCAATGGGGTTAGGATTGGAAAACCCGAGGAATTGTCTGCAGGCGATGAGGTTCTCCTTATTTGCGCCAAAAATCAGTGTCTTCGCATTGGTTTTATTATTCTAAGCATTGTTTTTGAGAATAATGTGGAAGAGGATATGCTTGTTGTACAAGCGTGCGGCAATAATCGAAAAATTAACAAAAGGATTGTCGCTTATAATCCCATAGTTGGAAGGGTAGACTCTCTTCTAACTCGCTGTAGAAACATATTACAGAGTCATGACCCCATTTTGCATTTATGTGGTGCTGCTATTTACAATGACAATACGACTGATATTTCATCATTGAATTCTTTGAGCAAAGACAACAATGCTCCTCATTTTGTTCCACCACCCGGGAAGAGTTTTTATTTGAATCGCCTTGAATTTATGCACCACACTCCATTGAGTCATCATCCTGTTGTTTCCTTGCTGGAACTTCTATACCCTGTGGAAAGCCTCTCACGATTGTTTATTGCGACATTTACAAGCGACATCTTATGGTATGATTACCCTTATCTTTCCATACTTTGCCTTTTCTTTTTTTATATTATGTTGTCTAGTCAAGGCTCCCACCTCCTGAACTTTTTAATGTTTTGAAGATAGTGGGCTCAGAGTTTATTTCTGTTACAGATTTGGTGTTAGGCTTCTAATTGTGTCAATCAAAGTCCCAAACTTATGAGATTGTCTCAATATATAACTCCTATCCATATTTGTTTATCCATTTCCGTTATGTTGGGTTGTAACAAAGTATAGAAAAACTAGAAATTGATGATAAAATTTTATGTTTCACCTAGCTAATCAGTTTTGATTTTTTTGGGTAATCACTTTCTCACTCCAAGTGAAGTTTTCTACTTTTCTCGGTTTAAACTTTAAACAGAGCCTTCTCTCTCTACCCTTTCTATTCAATGGCTAACAATTTGATTTCTGAACAAGCCCTAGGTGAAATACACAGTTTAATGAATGGTTTCCTACTTTTAATTGTTTAATTATTACCTAGACATAAATGAATAACGGAGATTAACAAAGACTTCGAATTGAAATGCTTTCTTAAATTTGGGACAAATTAAAAAAACTAAAAACCTAGGATTTAATCTAAAACAAGGTATAAACTCTATGCGTTTTTATGTATACAGTCCCTTTCTATTTCATGAGTGGTAATGAATTTCATTGAAGAAAGCGCAAATAGGGGGCGCAACCCTAGTACATGGGATGTATATTGAACCTTTTTTTTTTTTGGGTTTAAAATTTTAAATAATGCACCCATTCATTTTGGGTGTATATTGCTGTTAAGCTCCTTTTTTCTTTTGGTTTCCATTTTTATATTATCTGTTAACTCCTGTTGCTTTTCTGTTTATTGTTTTGAAGTCTAAGTAAGGTTTCATGATAGGTTTTTATCATATTGTGAGATTCCTTTCCATCTGCCAGTTACAATTGCATGCCATAACACTGAGAGATGCTGGAGTTCAGGCCCTGATAAAAGATCGTCTATTCCATACCCGGAATTTCCAAATTTAGTTGTAGTGTAAGTGTCATACTCTTGTTCTTCATTCTTTTAAGAGGAAATATGTGTGCTCAGATGCCAATGGGCTCCAGCTCAAGTGGTAAATCCATGGTTGGAGGGTGATTTCATGATTTTGGCAGCATGCCAAAGTGTATCTTTTATATTAATAATTTATACTTTTCTAATGTAGTCCATGGTTGTAATAGGTATCCCCCATTCCCTGAGGCTATAGCTTTTGGTAAAGACTGCAAGAAACAAGGCATTGCTTGCCATCATCCAAAATTGCTTGTTTTACAAAGACAAGATAGTATTCGTGTTATCATTACTTCTGCTAATTTAGTGGCAAATCAGGTGAATATTAAGCCAAGGATCTTTTAATTTATGTTTTATGACGTGTTTATTGCATATTTTGCTAATAACTTTGTTATGTGAAACGAAAGACCGTACTATATGTCAAGTACTTTGTGGCTGCTTAACAAGTATGATACCGAATTTGAATGTCTCTGTGTATACTGTACACTTATTATTGAAATATTCCTTGTAGTTCAAGAGTTTTAATCTCTTGAATGTTTGCCTGAGTTTTTTATGAAGGATTTGTAAGCCATTATCTAACTCACTGGAAAGTTTAACTGGATTTGGTTGTGCCCTTTTTGTTTGATGCAATTATTTTGTATGTGTTTGCCTGATCTGGCAACTGATAGGACTATGTTAAGTATGTCTTGTAAGATTGTGGCCTTGATGGTCTCTATTTGATTGCTATATCAAATAAATTAAAAAGGGTCAACTGCACAAGCATCACCGTATGTTTTTAATTTTTGTGAGGAGCAAGAAAGGCCAGTGATGTAGAGGATAGGATTATCATATGTTTTAAATCATGCAACATTTTTTTTTGTTGTGTAATGCCCAAGTCTTTCAGGTTAATTCAAATGTTAACATGCAATGCATTAAAAGAAAAATTGGAAGACAAGAAACTGGAAGAAAATAATAATGGCTAAGCTCTAACGTTTTGCAATTGATATGTGCCATTTTTGTTTGCAGCGTGCTAGAAATTTCAATAGAATGTGTGGTTTCTTGCTTTCCAATTTGAAGGAAAGCCTTTGGTAATGGAGACTGATTTATATTTTTGCAGTTCTATTTTCTCATGTTAATTTTAGTTTGAGTTATCTTGGTAAAAACTGTTTTATTATTTATTTCTATATGTTTTATCTTTTGTATAGTGTCACTCATTGGTTGTTACGATTTTTCAGTGGAACAGAGTGACAAATACAGTTTGGTGGCAAGATTTCCCTCGCACAAGTTCTCCTGACTATTCATCCCTTTTTAGCCATATTTATCATGGGGATACAAATAAAGATTCAAAACCTGACTTTGCTGCTCAGCTGGCTGGATTTATGGCGTCGCTTTTGACTGACGTACCCAGTCAGGCCCATTGGATTGTTGAGTTGACAAAGTATGACTTTGGAGGGGCTAAGGGACATCTAATTGCTTCAGTACCCGGGATTCATTCTGACAGAGTTCCCTCTATGATTGAAACCATGCAATTCTTACCTGTGAGTGTCGTCATTTGTGTTGTGCTTGTGTTTCTCAATTGTAAAAAGCTGATTTTATAATTGTTAAAATTTCCTTATCAGTTTAACTATACATGTATAATGTATTGATTTATTGGTTTGTTTGATTATAAGATTCTGACTTTTCTTGCATATGAGTGTCTTTTTGGAAGTTGAACATCAACCTCAATCCTGGATACCAATCAAGCTTTTCCAATATTTTTTCATTCTATTGTATTTAAATCATAAGTTTGTCACGTTTTATTTCTAAATGTGCTGTGCATAGAAAGGATTTTTTTTTTTTTTTTTTTTCTCATAACTGGAAAGACTTGGCCACTGTGTGTGTTTGAAGGATGTCTGATAAGATGGGTTTAATTGTGTCATTTGGCTCTCATGACAGGCTAATCAAGCATTTAGTGTGAAATTCCTTGGTTTAGTTGAAGCATCTGTTGTTGGTTTAAGTCACCTTTTTCGAACTGCAGCAGACTCAAATGGTGCACAGCTTAAGAAACTGGCTGCTTTTCTGAGGAAATCTTGTGAAAAAGCATATGGGGTTTTGGAGATTCTTTTAATAAGAAACAAAAATGTGCCTGCAGATGCAAATGCTGTGAGCGTTTTTGTTCCTAATCCCAATGAGTTCTCAAAGGGAGGTAAGATGTACAATGCTTTATTAGGTACATGTCTACTATATAGTTTTATGCTACCGGATGGTAAATAGGAGAAGATGTGTGTTTTTAGGGTTTGGTCTTTGAGTTACGGATTTCATAAGGGAATTGTATTTGGCTGTGTTGAGTGCTTGAAAATTTTATTTTATTGGCTCTCAGTCTACCTAGATTTTGTTTCTTCTTTCTCTTCTTCTTCATGCTTGGTACTGATTTTTTCTGCCTGCAAAATATAGGTGGGAAGAGAGAGAGAGGGGGGGTGGGGGGAGGAAGTGGTGCGTATGTGTGTTCTGTTTACCATGGCTTTCCCCTGTTGTTCTATGAAACTAATTTATAATGATTAAAAAAGGGTTCTCTGTTGCGTTTCTATCATGATTTTGGGTGTTTTCCCATTGCACAATAACAATAGGTGTATTGGATATAATAACTCAATATAATAGGCATATCACCAGTAGCCATTGGGGGGTCGCTGTAGGGGAGGTACATTAATAACTCGACTGCTAAATGCTTATCATTATCTTTATGTAGTAGGTATTTCTTGTGTATGGACTGCTCTCTGGTGGGGCTTAGTTGCAGCAGGCTTCGATTAGAAGATAATCTGGGATAAAGGTAAAAGGGCCTCTGAGGTGTTATGATTTCCATGCTGCCTAAGATTTAGGTGCTATTGTCCCCTTGAACGAGATTAACATTAGAAAGCACTTGCCTTTATCATGATTGAGGCTCTCACATGGCACTAAAGAGAAGATGATGCAGGGCAACCAGAACAATTGAACAGTAAAATTAAAAGATAGGAAAATAAAGGAATATGATCTAGAAGTCAGCACCAAGGCCTGGCTTGGAGTCAACACCAAGCGGGAGAACTACTAGTAGTCAGTACCAAATAAACCAGAAGGCCATTTTTTTCATTTATCAAAATATCAACTTACTCCAAAAGGGGTACAATAGATTGGTTATATAGGGAGAACTAAACTCTAGTTCAAATTAGGAAACTCTAATTACCTTATTACAAAAATAACATTGCTTCCAAAAATTAAAATACTAATAGTGTAATAAACTACTAGGATTTCACATAAAAATACAATTGACTGGAAAACTTAGATAATACTCCCTTTGTCCCAATTTGTTTGTCCTGTTTCAGAAATCTAATTTTTAAAGGGAACATCATTTATTGTTTTATCTGCTGTATAAAAATGTATGAGTTTCCAAAACTACTACTAAATAAATTTATCAAAAAAGGTTTTGGAAATAATGTAGAAGTATAATAGGAACATTTGTAAATTAATGATTTTTAATAACAGGATAATATTTTGGGACATCCCAAAATGGAATAAATGACAAACAAATTGAGATGGAGGGAGTACTGAATTTAAATAATGGGAAAATTACAACTTAACCACTCGTGGTTGTTTAAAATTTAAGTTGCCTATCTGTGGTTTAAAATTTGGCACTTTGCCTACCTAAGGTCCATTCTGTTAGGGGTCCGCAACCCACCTTTGGACTTTCTCCAATAAAAACATAAAAAATATAACAAAACCAAAGAAAACAAGATCAAAGAGTGGCTTTGTAAAAATTTAGAAACTTGCTCAAGAACTTCAATAGAACACAAAAATTATCCAATTGAACTATTCTAGCTGATGCTAACACTCTCTACAACAATTATACATATCCAAAACCTACTAACCTTTCATACAAATTAGAACAACAATACAACAGAACTAGCCAAACACAAAAAAATAATCACTAATCAGAGATAATGGATGGAAAATTAGACAAAATCAGTGAAGAACAATGAAACATGAAACCTGAAACTCCAACCCCACCTCTCTATTCCTTCCTCCAACCCTCCATCTTTTCTCTTAACAAAACAACAAACCCACTAAAAAAATCCCAATACCTTTCTCTAAACAAAAACAACAAACCCACTTAAAAAATCCAAACTTTTTACATCATCTAATGATCTAGTCAAACGAAAACAAAAATAAGAAGTGAAAGTACCCAGCAATAGCATTTTGAACTGAACAAATGTGTGTTTTGTGTCCATCAAAATTAGAACACACTCAAATGGAACCCAAAAAATTCCAGGTGGTCCTTGTAGCAGATTATGCTCCAAATTCCTATTGATACTATCGAGGATGAGATGGTGAAGATACCACCTCAACATTACCCGATCTTCACGTTACACGCCTTCAACAACACAAATCTAACCTTCATGTTGTTTCCCCTTCTAATGCCAGATTGGAGAAAGAAAGCAGAGATAGAGAGGGAAAGCTTGAGGAAAGAGGCGGAGCAAGGAGGCCCACCACGGGTTTGGGTCGGCATGGGAGAGATTGAGTTTTAACAGATGGGGGGAAGGGAATGCCACTGCTGTTGGTGGCAGTGGCAATAAGCAACGGAGAACAAGCCTTTTAGGCTTTCGGCCAGTCTTGTTTGGCTGTATGTAGGAGAGAAAGAGAGGGAGAGAAATATGGTTACCTTGTGAGAGAGAGATAAATATCTTGTTGGTACAAATTGATATGATAGAGAGATAAAATAAAACATCATCTTTACAAGCCTAAATTGCCAGTTTTTGTGTTCCATTGAAGTTCTTGAACCAATTTTTACAAAGAGCCACTCTTTGATCTTGTTTTCTTTGGTTTTGTTATGGTTTTTTTTTTTTTTGGTTCTGTTTTTGTTTTTGTTTTTAACGGAGAAAGTCTAGAAGTGGGTTACAGACCCCTAACGGGGCAGACCCTAGGTGGGCAAAATGCCAAATTTCAAACCATAGATAAACAACTTAAATTTCGGCCAAACCACAGATGTGTAAGTTGTAATTTGCCCTTAAATAAAAGTCTTCTTGTGTCTTCTCATCAGAAGCAGTTGCCTGAATAATTGGGCTCCCCCTTTGATGTGCAATAAAGCATTTTTGTTTTTTGTTTTGGTTTTGTGGTAAATGTAATTTTATTTAAAATTTATCTAATTCTAGCGATCATGTGGAAGTGGAGCCATGGATGATCTTATCCTAGCTCAGGATAGTTTTTCTTGTTAGCATATTTGTCATTACTGTTATCTTTATCTTTCTTCAATGTGTGTTTAAAATTATAATTATTCATGTTGTTAGCTAACCAATTTCTTTGTTTCTTGCACTAGATTGCATGCAGCTTGGCTTTCTGCCTAGAAATGTTGCAAAGTGGGTTTCTCCACTGTGGGATATTGGATTCTTCAGATTCTCTGGATATGTTTGTCCTAAAGAAGCCCTTGCAGCTGCTTTAGGCAGAAACAGTGTGAAAGTACAATTGATACTGCATGTGTCTCAGGCATGCTATTTCTGCTATTTATTGGACATTTTATTTGATATGCAACTTGCAGCTTTATATAAATGGTGGCATTTTCAGTTTTGAAGTATCTACAAAAGACAAGGTGTTGACTTGTGCAGGGGCCTCATTTTCAAGATATATCAAGAATGATGCAACCTGAACATGTGATTTCATTATGCTCTCTCATTGCTTCAGTTCGAAGGTGTTCAGGCTTATGGCGATTGCAGGAGGTAATGGTAAATTCTAGATGAGTTTTTTTTGGAATGAACAATGGGGGGCTTAGAAATCTTAGGAGGGCTGTGGATCTTCTCATTAATAGTTGACACAGAACATGTTTAAATTTTCTAGTGAGGCTTTGAAATAAATTGAAGGGTTGGTTTGAGACTTCAAAATGGTGGCAAGTATCTTTAAATTTGTAAATCCATTGTTTCAGACAATGGAGTTTTTAGATCTGGTGTCCTAAATAATTAAAACAACCCAAAGAATTTGCTTGATTAATAAGTTGGTTGCATCAATCAGTTCGGTTTGGTGAACCTCTATTCTGTTACATTATTTTCAGAAGACTTGATATATATCTTCTAATTTGCTTCATTTCTACTAGGTCTTAGGTCAATATAAATGGCCAGAATCATTAGAGTCTGATTTTATCTATGGTAAGTGTATTTTGCGCAATTTTAATTTTTATGCCAACGTTTTTAAAAATATTTCCTTTCTAACATTTTCTTCTTCTTTTTTTAAGGTGCATCCTCCATTGGGTCATCAATGAGTTCACAATTTCTAGCTGCATTCTCAGCAGCTTCTGGAAAGAGATCATTGCAATCCTTTGAGTCTGAAGAGTCTGATCCAGAGGTGACTTATTAACTTTTTTGATTTTCTATAGACATGCTTGAAAATTTGAAGATACATTGATTTTAGCTGTTCACTTGTACTCTTGATAGTGGGGCTGCTGGAGTGCTAGTCAAGAATCAAAATGTCCATCCATCAGGATCATTTTTCCCACAATTGAACGGGTGAAAAATGCATGTAATGGAATCTTGCCTTCAAAACGCGTTCTTTGCTTCTCAGAGGTATGGCAGCTCTCAATAGATTATTTATCTGATTTTCTTTTCACTATCCTGTTTATAAGTTGAGTATTAAATGGGTGAGGTTATGGGTTCAAGGCCCACAAGATGCATGTATAACTTACCAAAAAAAAAATAAATAAATAAATGGGCTATGTTGGGGTTGAGTCCTGGTTGGTCAATAAGCCGGTCTTATGGCTGCATTTAAAGGCATTGGCAGCTACAAGTTGGATGGGATCCTAGGAAAAGAGAGGGAATGGGATATCATAGTTATCTTTATATTTCAAGCTTAATACTCCCATATACCTGAAAAAGCCTATATTAAAATTGCAAAAGATTCTCCTCCTTTTTGTTTATGCACCTATAAACTAATTTCCATATTGTCTAATCCATGATGATTAGTATAATCAACTGTTCATTTGATTGGAATATCCATAGTTATTAATTATATCTCGCACATGATACATTAGTATGTTACATATAAGTTTGTATGTAGAATTTTCCATATTTCTCATAAGACTGGCCATACAGCTTGTGTTCTAACATATAACTTACATTCATAATTCGATTATCTTTACCAATTTGTAAGAAAGAATACTGTAATGTAATATTTTCTCGGCGTTTCTTAAAATCGCAAAAAAGAAGATAAATTTAATTAGGGGGTCTCTTTTTATCTTTTACATTTGTTTCTCACTTTTATTGTTACATAAATTTAATGCGAATTTATATGTTCTCTTTTGTGGCCGATCGTGATTAGTCTGTTAAGGATCTAAAGTCTACCCCAAAGTTTTGGGATTAAGGCTTGGTTGTTGTTGTTGAGTAATTATTAGGTAAATTGAAATAGTAGACATGGTATTCCTCACCAATAAATACAAGCCAAATATTTGACCTTTTCATATTACTTCTTTAGTCCATGTCATATTTTTATATTCAAAATCATGCATTTATTTGAGTGGACTACCATGTTATTTCACTTCTAGAGTATCTAATAATTTTCCGTTGTTATGTACATTGGGAGACTATTGAATTGAGGGATAGATTCAGTTTTCAAAATGTTGAATTTTTAAACTTTTGGAACACAAAAATATGCTTAACACATCTTATATTTTGGAGTCTATTTTTTATTTTTAAATGAAGTATCTAAAAGTGCACATTAAAATACTTCTTCCTTCTCATTTTGTTTGTCCACCTTAAAAAATCCATGCTTTTAAGGGGCATCATTTAATGCATTTTCTTTGAATTAAAAAGTTATTAGTTTCCAAAATTGCCCATTTTATGTTAAACTTAAAGCAATGAAATATTAACTTTTCAAATAAAATAAACGGTATTACGGTAAATTAGGAAAGTGATGAAAACTGTATCTACTGGCTTTTGAAAGTAGACAATATTTTGGGACTTCTCGAAATTTAATAGTGAATGAATAATCTAGGATGGAGGGGGTATGAATATGATAGATGGTTGTGACCACCATTATATTTCAGGTTTGTAAACATATGTGAGCAGTCTATGTCTAGTGTCTTTCCTTTTAATCTGTCATACATTTTATCCTAAGTTTGTTTATTTGTAATTTTCTAAATAGAGAACATGGCAAAGGTTGAGGACTGCAAACATACTTCATGATGCTGTTCCTCATCCCCACAATAGAGTAGGACATCCAATGCATGTCAAGGTAAGAATATTTCCTCATTTTAAATGAATTGAATTTTTGTTTTATTGAAAATGTTATGAATTTGGTATCTGTTTTCCTTTTTCTTTTTTTAATCTTTTGATGTGGCATTATCATGAAAGTTGATGCTTTGAAGAGGTCAAGTTGAACAATAAATAAGTTTATGGTTGAGAGGATGTCTTATTCTCCAACTATTATTTGTATGAACCCTTAAACATTTATCAACATGGCTACTCTTATGAAATTAGATTGGGTAACTCAAAATAAGTCATGAGATGAATTAGGCAGCTGCTGGAAGAATGTGTGGCATAGAATGCTTGTTTTAGGAATGTAATATAGAACCTTTTAGCATTAATGCGTAATTAACTTTGAATATTCTGGAACATAAAGCTTTGTGCCCTTTTTTCTTTCATTGTAGCCATCAGTAGCAGAGCCAGCTAATTTTTTGGCAAGGGTGCCCTCCTGTGAAAATTCTAAAAATAAAAGGTTATATGTATGAAATCCTATATAGGGTGGGGGTTCTTCAAATCGCAAGGGGCCATTGCAACTGATAGCCCCAGAATCCTCTTCTTAAGTCTCATTTTTAGTGACTGTACAAGAGTAAGATGATTTAATCCTGGACCATGAGTTTTATAACTTGCTTCCTTTCTCTCTCCTTTTAAAAGGCCAACTTACCATATTCCTTTATTATTCCATGACAGCTAAGAATTTAAGACTGACTTTGCTTCTGCAAAAAATAAATGATGATGCTGGATATGCACTGCATCTTCTCTAATGATTATCAGTCATCATTTGCTTATTCTTATGCTGAATCTCTCATGTACTTATTGGGATCTAGTTGTGTTCACCTGTCATTTTCTGTTGTAAGCTCTGGTTTCCTTGCAATCTTTATAATCTGATCATCATCATCTTTTATTTTTTTATTTTATATATATATATATATGTACGTATGTATATATTCTTTTTTATATAATATGAAAAAAGTTTCATTAAAGTG
The DNA here is from genome assembly GCF_001633185.2 of Quercus lobata. Lineage (NCBI taxonomy): Eukaryota > Viridiplantae > Streptophyta > Magnoliopsida > Fagales > Fagaceae > Quercus > Quercus lobata. The sequence goes on along the minus strand of NC_044913.1, from coordinate 35,725,181 downwards.
CAAACCAGATCAGATTCAAGCTGTGATGCAGCCAGCTTAATATGATTAAGAAGGATGTCTTAAGTATTTTTGCAGAATTACTGTTTATCCTGTTTTGGGAAGTATTTTTGCAGAGTTACTAGTAAGTCTTAAATCTTAATGTGAGTCAAGAAAGCTTATCTGACCTTTTGGCTTCATGCTTTTGGAATTAGGGATTAGTTATTGTGCAAGCTGTCCTAGAGAATTGAGTGCTATAGAAGTTAGATCTGGCTAATGTAAAGCAATCTGTGCTGATTAATTTATCTCTATTTGAGAGAATTATTCTATAGCCCTACTTTGGATATGTGTCTTTTCATGTACTTCTATTTTCCTATTTCTTTCCCTTTATCAGTTCCAAGTTCCAACAGGTCTTTTGGGTACTGTGGATTGAATTATTTGGTATCAGAGCCCGTGGGATTTACTAAGGTGTGATTTCTGTGAAAATGGCTGGTTGAGGGCATGGTAGAAATCCTATAGAACAATTGACTGATCCCAATTCTGGTGCCTCTGATGTTGAACAGTTGAACAACCATTTCTGAGATTATCCTCATTTTGGCTGTACACCCTGGTATAAGCCTACTTGAAGCCATCCTCCACATTCTTCAATAAGATACAAAGAACATGCCCACTGAAGCCTCAATTTTGTCCAACACCCTTCTATCCCACATTAGCAGTATGTTCCCTTGCTGTATGAAAAGCTTGTACCGCCACCTAGTCTATAAAAGGGTTACCCAAAGGCTTCTAAGTTCTAAAAATATACTGCTCCATTTTATGAATCTTTTTCTGTTGTAAGCAAACTAAATTACATTTCTACTCCTTAATCACATTCTTCACCACTGCTCTCTTGTTGCGGTTGTTCAACCCTTGAAAGTTCCATATAATAATTCACAGCTTCATAAAGACAATTTTATTATGCATGCCACCAGTTCTAAAAAACACTATTCACAGCACAATGGGCTGATGTCATCCTTTCCTGCTAAATCGTCAAATGCACTCCCCAAAAACCATTCCAATAATTTGATCTCCCCAACTTCGCAACCAGACAATGGTGTGATTATTGAGGGGCTCGGTAATCGTGAGTGAAGCTTTCATCACCAAGCAGTACTCTAGGTTCGATTGCAAACCCAAAACCACCTTGGAGTTAATTGGGGTCTTGGTTGACCCAAGGCCTAGGTCAATTCGTGGTTCGGGGAAGGGATTGATCCACCAAGTGGACTGCCTGCTACTCTTTGGGTCTCCCTCACCACTGAGCTTTATCCCCTTGACTCTCCTTCATTGAGATTTCGTTAGCCTGCTTGTCAATAGTCGACTCAACCTCATGTGTCATTCCCTCATTTTCCTCTGCCTTCATTGCTATCAACGAGCTTGTTTCCACAGTATCACTATTGGAACAAGCCAATATCCCCAATATATGCTCAAACACCAAGTTACCCAATAAAATGGTTAGTCCTTAAAATTTTGGGTCAGTTTTAGAATCCTTAGTTGCGTGTTTCGTTCCAGCAGGCTCACTTATTTTATTTGGGTTGGTCTGGTAAGCTAGATGCTTGCCTTCTTGTTCAACTACTACCCATGATATATTTTTTTTAAAGAATTATATGCATGGATTCACAGTTTTTCTGGGGTTTAGAGGTTTTCAGTTGTACTTGTTTGCAGCAAACAGCCACTCTACTTTGTTTTTGCCCTTATGTTGGTAAAAGCGCAAAGCAATAGGCCTTTAACACCCTTTGCTTCTAAAGCAAAATGTATTTGCATAAGTGCATCTATGATGCACTTTTTGGAGCTTTTTCAACAACGGTGGAGCACACCTCTTTTTTTTCTTTTTTCTTTTTTATATAAAAAAATATTTAAATAAAAAATCAGTTATTAGAGATTAGGGCTTGTTGCGATAGCTAGTGCCTTCCACCAAAAGTGACAAGTCGCAGTTTCGATAATAGGAATCAACCTCTCCAAACTAAATTGGGGGTAAAACTGTCTACCATGACCTCTCTCAAACCCGGCAAAAGTGGGAGCTCTGTGCATTGGGTATGTCCTTTTAAAAAAAAAAACAAATCAGTTATTAAATGCAATCACGGGATCTTACTGGTATTAATATACACTCTTGATTTCTTGTACACTGATCAATTTTGTGTATGATATTATATACACAAAGATCACCCCTAACCTGTCCCACCACCACACAACACCATATGGAAAACTCCCAAGCCAATGACAAGGTTTCCCTTTTCCCATTACGTCTCTCTCTCTCTCTCTCAATCCAGTGGTTAGTTTCTTTTTGTTTTTCAAAATTTTTCTTGTTCTTTGTAGTTAACCCCGAAATCCAAACCGCCCCATATTTTTTTCCTTCATCTTCCTAATTTCTCTTGAAACCCACTTTTTTAAATCTCCCTTTTCATCAAATAATAAAATTACTCATTAAAAAACAAATATTTGTATCTTATCTATCAAATATCATGGTTGTGTATATTTTGTTAATCACAATAGAATTATATAAAATGCTATCTTTCAATTTTGTTGGATTAGTTGATCCTTCCCAATGGGATAAGAGAATTCTTATTATTTTGTTGCTTACTATTCTCTTTGCTTCTCTTAATTGAAGAAATAATTATTTGATTGTCGTATTGTCCAGTAATAATTGCGTCAAATTTACTAAATTATATATATTTTTTTTAAATTTGCACATTACTTCAATTAGGTTTGCATTTGCACTTAGCTCCTTGGCTCTAAGATGCATTTGCGCTTAAGTGTGGCCCACGGTTTTACCAACACTGCCATACCCCCCAAAGGAATGTCAACCTTTTTTTAACACTAACTACTTCCTCTGATCCAGCGGTAGGCCAATTCCAATGCCCATTCAAGGATAAAACTTGAAAATTTTGCAGAGGAATTACTTGCTGGGTCATATTTGATTCTATGGCCATAGCTTTCCAGCAATTTCCCATCTAGATGCCAATGGTCATGCCTGTTAAGGTTTTTCTAATGAATTAAGCAGAAAGTGATGTGGGTCACTTCAAGGGGACCTGACCTCCATGGAAGAGAAGAGAGAAAGAGAGAGAGATAGAGAAAGTAACTGAATGAGTATTATTCATCAATGCCTATCTGTTACAAGTTTATGCCCCTTATACCTGTGGACCCTTCTAACTAAACCATGGTCCACTAACTACCTCCTTAATCACTCATCCCTTTATTAACCAATGTAACAATCATTAACCCATAGTAACTAACTATTAACCCATTGTAACTAACTATCTGTTACAACCAATACAAGCTCATCACACCCAATGATATAGACTCCTAACATTACCTCTCCCTTTTACAGCACCTTGCCCACAAGGTGAGGGAAAGAAAGTTGCAACTGATGTAGAGACTCCCAGGTTGCATCTTCAGGTGAGGCACCTAACCACTGCACCAACACTTCAGTTATGACTCTGGATCTCAAGGACTTACTCCTGGTCTACAGAATTGCAACAGGTTCCGTATACACTTGCCCTGAATCATCTGCTGGAGGCAAGGTAGGTAAGGGTGTGACATGTTGGCCTAATTTCAACTTCAAACACGACACATGGAACACAGGGTGGAGCTTTGATTCTGGGGCAGTTCCAACTTGTAAGACACAGTCCCTATTCTCTTCAACACCTTAAATGGTCCAAAGTATCTTGGAGACAACTTCCACTTTCCTTTGTAAGCCAATGACTGCTGCCTGTAGGGTTGCAACCTGAGGAAAACCCAATCCCCTACTACAAAGGACCTCTCTTGCCTATGTTTATCTGCTTGTGTCTTCATCCTGCCTTGAGCAGCAGCCAAATGATCCCTTAAGATGTTCAGAACATCCTGCCTCTGACTTAGCAAGGAATCTAGCGCAGCCACCCGAGTTGTGCCAGGAACATAACTGTGAAGCTTAGGGGGAGGAAAACCATACAAGGCCTCAAAAGGAGTTAGCTTCAAACTGGTGTGGAAGGAGGAGTTAAACCAGAATTCTGCCAAGGGTAACCAAGAAGCCCACTGATGAGGTCTATCATTGGTAAAAGCCCTCAAGTGTTGTTCCAAGCATTTGTTCACTATCTCAATCTGCTCATTTGTTTGAGGGTGATAGGCAGTGGACATTGCTAGAACAGTGCCTTGTAGTTTAAATAGCTCTGACCAAAACAAAGAAGTAAAAGTTGCATCTCTGTCACTGACAATGGAAGAAGGCATTCCATGTAGTTTGAAGAGATGTTGCATGTAGAGAGAAGCAATTTTGGCTGCACTATAGGGATGTGAGATAGGAACGAAATGCACATACTTAGTTAATCTGTCCACCACCACCAAGATAACTTCAAACCCCATAGATTTAGGAAGGCCCTCCACAAAATCTAGGCTCACATCAGTCCAAGGGGTATTAGGAATAGACAATGGTTGAAGCAGGCCAGCTGGAGAAGAGGTATCAGATTTGATCCTCTGACAAGTATCACAATCTCTGATAAATTTCTTAAGGTCAGTCTTCATCCCTTTCCAATAAAAATCACTCTTTGCCCTTTGATAAGACTTTAAGAACCCCGAATGACCTGCTAAGGGACTACTATGGACATGATGCAGAAATTGAACCTTAAGGGGGCAAGGTGGACCAATGTAAAACGTTCCTTTGTAAAATAACAATCCATTCTGAAAAGTGAAACCCTTAGGTGGAGTCCCTGCCTGGACAGCAGCAATAAGTTGTTGGACAGATTCATCCAAAGAATAACTATCTTGCAGCACCTTCAACCAAGTAGGATCAAGGACTGTCAAAAGCATTAGGCAACTTGCTTTGGAATCAAAAATAGAAGCAGAAATAGAAGTAGACAGATCAGGAGCAGGTCCAAAAGTTTGTGATAAGGCATCTGCCACCCTATTATCACACCCTTTTTTATATTCCACCACAAAGGCATATCCCAAGAGTTTGGCAAGCCACTTCTGTTGAGATGGTGTAGCAATCCTCTGTTCCAACAAGAACTTAAGGCTTTGATGATCAGTCTTCACCACAAAAGGCCTACCCAACAAGTAAGACCTCCATTTTTTAACTGCAGAAGCTAAAGCCATTAACTCAGTTTCATAAGTAGATAAATGAAGGTATTTATCTTTCAAAGCTTGACTATGGAAAGCTATTGGTCTCTAATCCTGCATTAACACAACTCCCAAACCCTTCCCTAAAGCGTCACACTCAATGATGAATGACCTAGAAAAATCTGGGAGAGCCAGCACAGGGGGCTGAGTCACAGCCTCCTTTAGCTTTGTAAAAGCTTCCAAGGCCTTATCATTCCAATGGAAGGAATCCTTTTTTAGGAGATTAGTCAAAGGTTTGGCAATGGCCCCATACCCCTTAATGAATTTCCTATAGTATCCAGTCAGCCCTAAAAACCCTCTCAAAGCCTTGACAGAATTAGATATAGGCCACTGAATCATAGCTGAAATCTTCTTGGAATCTGCCCCGACACCCTCCCCAGAGATGACATGACCCAAATATTCAACTTCAGTACATTATATTTTTTGAAATATAATGTAGTAAATTTAATAATTGATTTCAAATTTACTACATTATATTTCAAAAAATGCACGCTTTATTTCAATTAGGTGTGCGCTTGCAATTTGCCCCTAGGCTCTAGGATGCATTTGCACTTAAGTATGGCCTACACTTTTACCAACACTACGTCACTGCCATACTTTAATACTAATTAATTCATCTGATCTTGCATTACGCCAATTCTAGTGCCCATTAGAGATAAAACTTGACAATTTTGTGGAGGAATTACTTATCGAGTCATATATGTCAATAACTATAGTTTTCTAGCAATGCCATTTGGATGCAAATGGTCATGCCACTTGAAAATATGTTCACCATCCCCTACTTGAAGCTTCAAAAGCAGCCTTCTTTCCTCAAATGGAGTTTTTTACCTCCAACCCCATGAGCTGTCATCTTTTTTTTTTTTTTTGGTTGGTAAAATAATATTTCTTTATATACTTCATTCTGAAGTAATCCCTAATTCTGCTTCTGTGGCCGTGATTTCTTCATTCTCAATTTCCATCCTCATCATGTTGTCCTTTCTTTTTTATTTTATCTACATTTTAAATTTACAACATCAAATCAGGTGCAGAAAGGATTCAGTTTCTGCTTAATGTTTTAATCAGTGTGTAAAGGAAGAATAACAAAGCATATGCATATCATACACTGTTGTTAGTGCAATTACATGAAGTACAGTAAGAATGCACCTCTTTGAGTTGCATCTTTAACTTGAAGTTTGCATTTGATCTTATGTTCAAGTATTAGTTCGATCCTCAAAATTGTGGTCACCTTTGTTGATATCATCTAATGCTTGTAGACATTGGTGTATATAAAAAGTAAATGCTAATGTGTAAGCAGGTGGCACGGAGACGCTTCCAGTCTAAGATGGATGCACCTTCATCTGGTTGGGTTTACTGTGGGTCACATAATTTCAGTGCAGCTGCTTGGGGACGACCAATTTCCAATTCAGGTAGTCAAGCCAATAGACTTGAGAAGGGCAACTCTTCTTTGGGTTTGAGGCTTCACATATGCAACTATGAACTTGGGATCATATTCATCTTTCCCCCAACAAAGACGAAAGGCGACACTGGCGAAAACTGTTCAAACTTGGATGATGTTGTTTTGCCTTATGTTGTGCCTGCTCCAAAATATGGTTTCAAAGATAGGCCAGCAACAATGCAAGCTATGAGGGAGGCATTAGCTGAACTTACTAAGCAAGAGAGAGAAAAATTTGCAGAAATAATTGCTACAGAAGAAATGGTGGAAGAGATCTTGGATGAAGAGGAGGAGGAAGCAATTGAGGAAACTAGTTATGCTGTAGAGGAGAAGGAAGATGAGAAGGTTTATGCGGAGCAGTTGTGGAGCCAAGTTGACTCATCACAGAGTTGCTGATGCTGAATAATAATTATTATTATTATTTATTATTTATTTTATATAAAATAGAATTTCAATTCTAGCATAATCTAAGTGTATATATGTATAAAGCTCCTTCTTGAAAACTTGAATCCCGGCTCTTACCTCCCGCACTCCATAAGTATTTATACTTGTAGAGTGATCACCACACCAAAGGTGCACGGTGGCACCGAATAATTATTAAGGGAAAGAGTTTTGAGTCACTGTTGGGAGCATAATTCACTACTAATACTTAAGTTGCCAGTGATGTATGCATTATAGCTGTTTTTTTCCCGTTATGAAAGATATATCCATCCACCTACATGTATTGTGACTTGTGAGAGTGGTATATATAATTTTTTTTTTATTTTTTTATTTTTTTATTTTTTTTATGGTGGTACATACAAATATTAAAAATGTAACTCTTGCCCAATATGAAGTTCCACATACCTTCTTGTCTTTCCATATTCATTATTGTTTACCCCGGTTATTGATGCACCTAGGGCTGTCCAACCCACCCGGCCACCCGCCCAACCCGCCCGTACTTGACTGGCGTTCACCCGATCCGATTGCTCCAGTGGTCGACCGTGGGTCTCGAGCTCCAAAACCTTATGCCGGCGGGTTGGTTTCGAGTCTCCTTGTTCAAAACCCGTGAAAGACCCATCCAAAGACATCAAATTTTGACAAATTCTCTAGCAATTCCGACGAGTTTTCAGCTTGATTTGGCAAATTTTGGCGACCAAAACAATTAGATCCGGTTTAGATACACCAGATCCGGCGATTCTCGACACGTTTTGGGGGACAAATCATCGGATTTGACGAAATCTTCACTGGATCTTAGCCGGATTGGGCGAGATCTCGCCGATTTTGGCCGTTTTTCTGTGTTTTTCGTCGGGTTTCAGCCTCACCCGAAACAGATGCCATCCGCTGGCAAACCAACCAGCGAAACTCAACCCTCTTAACGGGTTGGTTGCGGGTTGAGAATCTGCCCACCCGATCTCTTACAGGTTGGTTGCGGGTTGAGCACAAACCCGACCCGCCCGACCCGTGGACACCCCTAGATGCACCACTACACAGAATTATAGACCTCAGAGGTCAGAGCTACCTCTTGGAATTCACAAAGTTTAACCCAAATAAATAAATAAATGCAATTCCAAGATTTTGCATTCTTTTCTAAACTCTCTACTTGTATTACTTTATTAGAATATGTAAAGTTGTATAAAAATGCATAGTTAATAGGCGAAAATACACTTTTGGTTTCTATATTTTGGGTCAATTCTTGATTTGGTCCTTAAATTGATTTCACTCTTAGGTCAGTCCTTAATTTCAAAAAATCATTTTTATTTTGGTCCTTACCATCAACCCAGTAACAGAAAAATTTGAGATGGCAAACGAAGTGTATAGGTGGCATGTTGGATGCTAATGTGGCAAATAAAATGATATTAAAAAAATTTATTTTGCTTTTAAAAATGATAAGTCAGTATTTTAATTAATAAAAAAAGAAATTTAAACTAAAAAAATTTAAAAAATTTTCAATCTTAAAGATTGAGAAAACATTATAGAAACTATTTCAATTTTTCTTGAACTTTCTTAAGAAACAAACATTAAATTAACACCCCTTCTCATTCTAGGTTGGCGTGTCTGTGTTCGTATCTATTTCATTTTCTTCTTTCTTTTAAGATGAGCCAAAAAAGAAAAATCAAAACAAAAATAACTTAATAAATAAATCTTCTTGGTGAGTGTTTTTGTGTTTGTATCTTTCTTCTTTTCTTTTTCTTTTCACATGTGTGTTTCCTTCTCAGTTTTTTTTTTTTTTTTTCCTTTCAGATCCTCTCTTTCTCTCTCTTTCTGGGTGTGTATTTGTGTTTGTATCTTTCTTTTTCTTCTTTCTTTGTTCAAGCTTTCAATCTCCCTCTCTTTCTTAATCTCTGACTTTTTCTCTCTCTTTCTAAACCAGACTCTCTAATCTCTGGGTTTTCCAGTTTTCCGTGGGGGTGGGTGGTCGGTAATAGAGGTGGAGATCGGTGGTCGGGGTGGAGATCAGTGTGGCCATGGGTCTTGGATTGTGGGTTTGGTTGGAGACGGAGATGGTTGGGTTTCAATGGGGGTGGGTTGTGGCCGTGGAGATCGGTGTGGCCTTGGAGATTGGTGTGGGTCTGGGATTGTAGGTCTTGGATTTGTGTTTACAGCTTTGGTTGGAGGTGGGGTTTTTATAGGTTTCCGTGAGGGTGGGTGGTTAGTAGTGGAGGTGGAGATCAGTGTGGTTGTGGGTCTTGGTTTCATGTTTACAAATTTGGGTCTTGGTGAGTTTGGTTTCATGTTTGTAGTTTTTTTTTTTTTTTTTTTTTTTTTTTTAATGTGGATTTGTATGTTTATTTTTTGGATTTATTCGGTTTGATTTACTAGAGGTTTATGGGTTTGATTTCTTGGATTTATTGGGTTTGATTTGGGGAAGAACATGAAGCATGAAGTTCATGTTTTGCGGAAGAAAAACACTGTTCTTCCAAAAAAAATAATGAAAAGCGAAAAAGAGAAAAGAGAAAAAAAAGATTTATGTTTTTAAAAAATTTATTTCATAATTTGTTTTTTAATTGTTTGAGGTAGCTTTTTTATTTATTAAAATGCTGACATGGATGCTGACGTGGTATTTATTAATATTATTTTAATAGCCACATTAGCATCTAACATGCCACCTATGCACTCTGTTTGCCACCTCAGATTTTTTTGTTACAGGGTTGACGGTAGGGGCCAAAATAAAAATGATTATATGAAATCAGGGACTGACTTAGGAGCGAAATCAATTTAGGAACCAAATTGAGAATCGGCTCAAAATGTAGGGACCAAAAGTGTATTTTCACCTAGTTAATATTGTAACTGTGTAAATTTTTACTAACACAATTTATTTTTATTTTACATTTAATTTTTAATTCTTTCTTTACGTATTCTAATTGTTGAATAGTTATGTACTTTACTAGAGGTCATATAGACACATACCTTTGATAGAACAGATCACCAAATTGCCGGATCTTATTCTTTACTTGCTTTATGAACTCCTCATGATTTCTTTGTGGAACACCTCCAAGTTGTAGGAGAGGCTACTAGAGTCTCTCCTAATTTTCACACTCCAAATTCTAGGGAATAGTAGATGGTGTCCCAAAGAGATGGCTTATTTTGAGATAGCACTAAAAAACTATACGTATGTTCACTCACTGTATCTCTTATTAATCTGACTGATGTAAGAGTATTTTAAATATCAGTAAAGATTCCCTTACTATCAGATATATGTGATCCCTAAAAGATCTTATCTGTTAAATTTAAATTATTCCACTACTGATATTGATAACTCATACCAATATTAGTTAGTTTTAATTTAAACTTACTTATCAAATAACCCATGTGGATGATCCACGGGCCATGGTTTATGGGTTGGATCAAAACCAGCCCAATTTCTAACATCTCTCACTCATCCATACTAGGTACTACAGTAAGAACTGGCTCCTCTCAATCTCTTGTCTAATCCTCTCTTTATACAGAAAAATGGAGTGTGTGACCTGACGAGAAGGTGTAGGGTAGGAGTACTACATTAAGTCACCATCTAAACTAGCATAGTACATCACTTATAATATCTCGTCTATGCCCCAGATTATTTGATCACACCCGATTAAGTTTCTTTAATCCCTCATGAGTTCAAAACTCAAAGTAACACTTGATCTTATACCATATAATATGCTTATGATTATGTTGAAAAACAAATTCCTCATAATCGCCTGGGCTATGAGCCATAAAATCAATGGTGTGTTCTAAATAATCTTCTCCAAACACTCATGTCAATTCATTCACACTTGACCGCTATCCTAGACATGCTCCACGAGACTGTATATATAATGGTCCTAAGATGACATGCTAAAGCAACGACATCAAACATTCACTTCATGACATAGTTTTAGGTCGAAAAAAGGGCACATAATGGACCATGTAATGGTCGACTAGGGCTCACATAGTGATAGAGTAGGGATCTATCCAATCACTCACTTAATTGGTTGACTATAGCATATACAATATAATTAGTATGCTACGGTGGAGCGCCCACTCAACTAGGCTTGTCACACTTAAACATCGTACAAATCTTAGTCCAATTGCCACAATGGCAACCAACCTGAGTTTCTCAGCACAGTTACACATCAAGTTCCTATACAAGATCTCACATTTAACTATATTTAGGCTTCATGAAGTTGTGGATACACTTCAAGTGTGTCTCCCATAAGTCTCATCTTAGCCTAGTTAAGGTGGCATTCATTATATTATCTTGCACACCTCCCTAAGCGTTAAGATGATCACTTATTTGATTTAACAAAAAACAAAGTGATCACTATGTCTCATCCTGCTTGCGACTCAAGCGCTAGGGTGATCGTCTATGTGAGTAGAGCGATCTAAGCATGGTGACATATTCTCAAATAATGTGTGCTCAGTATGCAATATCAATCACATCACAAGATGAATCAAAATGAATAACATCATTATTGCATAAAGTATGAATAAACATAAATGTCCATAAGGTATCCAAAAACATATCAAATCCTACAAAGTCCCAAACTCCTAACATGAGCCTGAAAGGCATTTCTAGCATTGGTTTTAGTAAATGGATTAGCCACCATCTTGCTAGTGGAGATATGTTAGAGGATCACCTCTTCTTGTGTAATAGCAAGACGAATGTAGTTATAACAAGTCTATATGTGTTTGCTTTTGCTATGATACTTAGGATCTTTAGCATGAGCCTAGGCTACCATACTATCACAATACATCTTTACAGCTTCATTTGCAAGAGATGTCACCCTTAGACTTTGGAAAAATCTCTTTAACCAAACAGCTTCTTGTGCTGCTGCTGAACAAGCAACATACTCAGGCTCCATTGTGGATAAAGCAATGCAAGACTATTTCTCACTACACCAAGAGATAGTAGCACCACTAAGTAGAAATGCATAACCTGTAGTAGACTTGCGCTCATCTCTATCATTGGCCCAGTCAGCATAAGAATAACCTCTCAATCTCAAATCTCCATTGTCATAACCCGAACCTAACTATAAAGATAGGCATGTGACAGTACAACTGCCACATGCTTATAAAGGAAGCACCCTACAAGTGTGCAAGGCCTTCTTAACAACTAAAATTTATCCTAAAAAATTAAATCAAGTAAATCCAAAATACCTCAACAATTTCTTTATGAATAGATCTCCAATAATTTAATAGGAACAAAATCCAAACCTCATGTACATAATGCCAATTGGCCAATAAATATAAAATTATTAGAAGACCATCTAATCCCAAAATCACTAAACTTCTTTTTTCTGCTCACAACACAACATCAAAACTACCAAAAACTTGTTATTCTTCACAATCTGAAACTAGAGGGGAAAAAGGGGTGAGCTGACAACTCAATAAGTAACCAAAATCCTAATAAGTTCTATCAAGCAATAGATCTGTAAAGTATAAGATGTAATATATATTTTCAAACTTATAATATACTATGTGTTTTCAAAATACTGAAGAGGTTTCGTAGTCTTAAAATAATAAGTTGCACATAGATCACATACTTTAATCTTACAAATATATCATAGATGGTTTAGAAAAGGGTCAGTTTTCTATACATCAAAAACTATAACTTACAATAGGTTCCAAAAACACATAAACAGTTTTAGGGTCTTAAAATAGTTCAAATACTCAAACATTTCCAAAATCACATATGTAGTTTTAAGGACTCAAAATAGTTCAAATATTTAAACGTAATTCATATTCTTAACAATCTTATAACTATGGTCATGCTATATCCCTGTGACTGGGCATAGCAATAGATCTGCAAAGTAATAAGATATAATATGAGTCTTCAAAAGTTATGATATACAATGAGTTTTCAAAAATAACTAAAGAAGTTTCATAGTCTTAAAATAATAAGTTGCAAATATGTCATATACTTTAATCTTACAAATATATCATAGATGGTTTAGAAAGTAGTCATTTTTCCATATATCAAATCTATAACTTACAATAGGTTCCAAAAATATAGAAGTAATTTTAATGACTCAAAATAGTTCAAATATTCAAATGTAATTCATATTCTTAACAATCTTATGACTATGGTCACACTATATTCTCGTGACTGGGCATAGCAATAGATCTGTTAAGTAATAAGATATAATATAGGTCTTCAAAAGTTATGATATACTATGAGTTTTCAAAAATAACTAAAGAAGTTTCATAGTCTTAAAATAATAAGTTGTAAATAGGTCACATACTTTCATCTTACAAATATATCATAGATGGTTTAGAAAGTAGTTAGTTTTCCATATATTAAAGCTATAACTTACAATAGGTTCCAAAAATACATAAGCGGTTTTAATGACTCAAAATAGTTCAAATATTCAAATGTAATTCATATTCTTAACAATCTTATGATTATGGTCACGCTATATTTTCATGACTGGGCATTAGAGTACCAATGAATAACCCCAATTGACTGGGTATTAGAGCAACAATGAATAACCCCCATTGGTTTGGGTATCAGAGTACTAATGAATAAACCCCATTGGCTGGGTATCAGAATAAATTCATAGTCAGATAGTTCATAATCATATATATGAAATCATATTTTCTAACAAAAATATATCTTATTCAAGCATGTATATAAAAATCATATACTCAGTATTAAAATATATTTGTAATAATCCTTTACTTGAAATCAGTAATACAATAGAAATAAAAATTCTCACAATTATAAACAGTGTTCAATAGTTAAAAATACA
>NC_044913.1:35583962-35706462 GCF_001633185.2 Quercus lobata | reverse complement strand
CATAAGCCCGAGCAACGGTAAGATAATGTTGACAACCCCATCTTAAAGCTGACAACATCACCTTTGGGGAGTCAAACACCTAAAGGTGACGACTGGAATGTGTAGACGAAGGTAAGAAGCTGACGTAAGGAAGCTGAAGGGAATAATAGAACCCCTGACAAATCTGACATGGCCTTACTTGGCTTACACACATAAGCATATAAGGAAATATCTTGTGCACTATGCTCAGCCCTAATCAAGAGAGTCCTATAAGGAAAGAACTCTGCAAAATACGCAAATTAAAAAGAATCTCTCCTACAAGGAAACACCTTCTTAACCAAGGCGCGGATGTCAACCCTACACTACTATAAAAATCCCGAGACCCTCACAAACCAAGGTATGTATAATTTACCCCAACTTTTGCACTCTAAAGTTGTGAAAAGTTTTAACTTGATCTTCGGAGGGTATTTGGCCGGCATCATACCGGTGCTCTCTGTTAGGTCTTCTCTTTTTGTTGTGCAGGTATTGTTTTGAGTGCGCAAGGACTATGCGGCTCACTGGTGATGATGCAAAGTTGGAAAACCTTAAGTGGTGGGACATAAACCATTGCAGTCAAAAAGGCTGTAAGTGCATGGCTCAGTGTCTGGCAATGAATGCTAGTTCATTCACATTTAGTATACATTTATATATGGTTGGATGTAATTATATAAATGAATGAACGACTTATTTCATCATGGCAAGGTGAGAATCTTTTTTATTTATTTATTTTTAAATCTAATATATAAATTACACTCCAATCTAATCTAAGTGTATATGTGTGTAATCCTCTCTTTTGTAAACTTGAACCCCACCTCTTTCCCCCAATCCCACAAGAATTTATACTTATAGAGTACGCTAAGGATACGTTGTGACATGACAAATTTTAAATGAAAAGAAGATTAGGTCTTACAATTATTTACAAGACAAATTAGGACAAATTTTTTATCCAATCTAATTTGGAGGAAAGTTACCATAATCTACAATTTGATAACTTAATAGATTATCCTAGTATACTTGTAGTCATATAACCTTTAATTTCTTTTTCTTTTTTAATCACATTTAGCCTATTTAATACTCACTTAGTACAATTTTTTTGGTCTTATTAGAAAATCTAACTTTTTAAAGGAACACCATTTAATACATTGTCTTTTACATAAAAGGTACAAATTTTCAAAATTATTCTCATTAATTTAAACTTTAGTGAAAGAGGGTATTGAATTTAACATAAAGTAAAGGGTATGCTAGGAAGTTTATATGTTTACTTTTCCAAGGGGATTTCATTTTGGGGCATCTCAAAATAGGATAAAGGTCTAACAATTTTTTTTTTTTTTTTTTTGATCCAAAAGGTCTAACAATTTAGAATAAGAGTAATTATATAACATGCTAAATAATTTAATGAATCATGTGATTTAGAGCCCATTTGGATAGGTTCTTCATAAAGCCTTGACATGCGTTTTAACCAAAACCTTGCTTCACGAAAGTAGCAAGGTTGTGTTTTTTAATGGTAGTGTACACATAATTTTTGTAAAAGATAAATCACACGATCACAAAATAGTGTAACAAATTATCAACTTGTATTGATTTGTCTATATGTGAGTATAATCCTCTGTATAAATCTTTACAATGAAAGAGTACAATAAATTCCTCTGATTCAATCTCCAAGAAACTTTACGGTCCGAAGGGGCAATAAAGCTTGATCTTTAATCGGGCTTTGATGTCTCCAAATTGAATGAATTTGATCGTGCTTGATTTGATGCGAGGGCTGTTGGCTTAATCTTGGATTGGATTAAAGGAGAATCTCCACTTTGATTTGAAGAAGTAGGAATAAACCTTGATGAACAATGAAATTCTTATAAACTTAGAGATGACACTCTATTTTTTGGCAAAGTGTCAGTAGGATTTTCTCTCTAAGTGTCTCCTTTTTCTTATATGAGAAGCCCTATTTATAGGCAACTTAATAGTATTTAATTTGGAATTTTCTCTCAGCATTTATTGAAAATTAATTATGAATTTAATTTGGTCTTTCATTTAATAAAAACTTTTTGTTCTTTTCTCCTGACATTGTCATATGGCTTTCTTCATTTGATGTCGTCACGTGGCTTGATTTCATTTGCTAATCATCCACATCATCAATTAGAGATTAATTTGATCATAAATATTTTATCATGAACAATCGGACAATTGTGAATACATCATAAACTTTTTGATGTCTACAAGTAGATTTTCACGTTTTAGGAAACTCAGCTTTAATAAGCTAGGATGGTTACCACTACTTAATGAATTGAAATAAATTCCTCCAATATGATTTAGAGTAAAACTTTGTACTTAAATGCTTTTTGGGCATTATTTGTCGAACAATGATTCACTATTATGTGGCATTTAGTATAGGATAATATTTGAGGATTTCTAGCAATGTTGAAGGATTTCCACATTTGATTATAAATCACATAAGAGAATTAGATGCTAGAGTATCTGGATTCTCACTCAATGCTTTTTTTTGTATAAAAAATAATAATAAATAAAAAATAAAAGTAGATTTTAGAAGGTGGGAATCCACATTCTCATGCTTGATAAAGTTCTAACAATTTTACCCCTCGTCCCTATCCTTTAACTAATAGAAATAATATATAAAAAAATTATTATTATAAATTGACAATTTAAATAATTATTGTTGTATTATACATGTCATTTAAAAAATGTTATACTATATTTCTATTGAATTATTCATGATTTATAGTTTATATTTTGTTTCTCGTAATTTATTTGTAAGAGGAATTAAAAAAAATGATATTGTATTTACAAATCAAATGATATTTTGAGAAAAATATATAATTCTTATAAGATTCTTTAAAATAATCAAATAAGCATTTCATATTCTCATGATTTTTATTAGATTCTAAAGCAAATCAGACATAAAAATAATTACATTCCAAAACATCCAGATTGTCAAGCATTACATTCTCAAGAACCTAGACATCAAGATAATGCAGATTTTCCCATACCAAACACCACCTTACGTGCTTACTAGTGCCTGTTGTAAGCTAGAAAATAATACAATGTAACTACCAAAATCAATTGAATAGTAGGAATAATTCAAATACAACAAAAAAAAGAAAAAATAAAATAAGGAATCCATATTCAGTTTATGCTTTCGTGTATGATCAATTCATCTTTTCTTCAAAATCACACATCGTTAGATTTGACTAGTCAACATTTCCCAACCCTCCACCTGCCCGCTGATATATATAATATAAAAGTTCTAACCCACTGTACACTGCGCAAATTCCATTTCCTCTATGAAACAATATACAGTCCAAATTTTCCTAAAAGAAAGTTTGTCACGTTTTGATCTATTCTGCTTCCAATTCAATTGTAGCACACTAGAACATATCTTAAGTCATCGTTGTTGTGAAGTCGGGACCTACACCAGATCATCAAGATGGCACAAACTCTACTACCTGCACCAAATTATCAGATTCTCTCTCTCTCTCTCTCCAAGTCCACGATGTCAATGGGAATGGAAAAAAAATCATGTTTTGATTGGTTCAAAACAATCGAGCTACCAGCTGCAGCCTTCAAAGTTCGCAGCTGCAAAGCACTATAAACAACCAAATGGAGGGAGATATGATTATGTCAAATATGAATTTCAAGATGATATCTATTTTCTCAAATCATATATATAAGAGAAAGCTGAGTGCCTCATATTAAGCCAAGAGACATAACTAACTTTGCACAATATTTGTATTACAGTAATCATACAACTAAAAGATTTCTATAGACCTAACTTTGCAAAAATAATAGCCCAAACTCTCTTCTGCCATGTAAACTTCGCATCTATAGTTTGAAGTTTCAACAAATTTCCCATAGATGATGGGATTGTCCAGAGTTATGTCCAACTTAAGCCAAGATACCTCAGCTCAATCATGTTTCCTATGGTACGGGGCAATTGCAGGTGGAATACACATTCAAGATCGTGAACATGAAACCCTTAGAAGCATCCTAGGAACAAACCTACAAGGCCACTTTGTGATATATCCACTTCTCTCTCTCTCTCTCTCTCTCTCTCATACACCTTTTTTATTTGCATGGCAATCTCCAATTAACATCCATGTTGTAGCCGATTCTAATGACAAAATTTTACTATTTCCACATTTTCAATACTTCTCATGTTTCATTGGCCAAGAATGGATGAACCATGTACTGAAAACTAATATTTGAAAGCAAGCATAAGAAGAAGAGCATGTGAGAAATTAAGCATGGATGAAGAGAAAAGTGGTTTTTTTTTTTTTTTTAACACATATTTCTGATAAAAACTTTTTTTTCCTCTGTAGATTATAAAGCAAGGCTTGATAAAAGGAAGTACAACTACCACATTAACCAAACATCTAAACAGTGGTAATTGTGTGAGTGCTCTTCTTAATCTTTTCAGTCAATTTAATGTTTCTTGGAAACCTATCTTGGTACAAGTTACATTATTATTATTATTTTTCTCTCTATTATGATTAAAGACATATCAGAAAAGGACTTAGCTTGTAAGTTGTATTAGTTGGCAACTTGGATGTTCATTTATTTGCTACTTTTCTGCTATGCTATCTTTTGTAAAAGCATACTTTTTTTCCCTCTATATCTTATAAAGCAACACTTGCCCAAAGGAAGTACAATGGCCGCTTTAACCAAACATCTAAACAATGGTAATTTTCTGGGTGCTCTTCTTGATCTTTTGGGCCAATTTAATATTTCTTGGAATCCTTTCTTGGTACAATCTCTATCAAGATTAAAAATATATAACAAGACTACAAGAGTAGCTAGGTTGTGAGCTGTATTAGTTGGCAACTTGGCTATTCTTTTCTTTGTTGCATTTCCATTATGCTATCTTTTCTAAATGTGTGTTCAGAGTTCAGGACTGGTACATTTGGTTGTTAATGGTGACCATCTCAAATGGTTAAGGTGAGCAACCTCTTTGAAAAGTGTTTGATGGCCAATTGACATTCAGTATTTGTTATCTTCAGATTTCATTTCGGTCCTCTAACTTTGCTTTCATTCATTTTAGTCTTCTAACTTTCAAATTTATTCAATTAAGGCTTTTTCATCAACTTTTGTTATATGTTGTTATTTTTTTCAATTTTTCTTCAAATTTTTTAAATTAAAAAAATTCAATTAATGATTGAAAAATATTTTCTAGATTTTTTTTCAGTCCTCTAACTTTCAAGTTTATTCAATTAAGGTTTTTTCATCAACTTTTGTTATATGTTGTTATTTTTTTCAATTTTTCTTCAAATTTTTTAAATTAAAAAAATTCAATTAATGATTGCAAAATATTTTCTAGATTTTTTTTTTTCAAAAACTTTTAACAAAAGTTGACGAAAAAATCTTAATTGAATAAATCTAAAACTTAGAGGACTGAAATCAATGAAAGTAAAGTTAAAGGATTGAAATGAAATCTGAAGAAACTTAGAGGGTCAGTTTTGCATTTTAGCCAAAAAATTATGATGAAAGCCAAATAAATATAGCTAAATTGTTGCCAATAATAGAAAATAAAAAGAAGATATCCACACATAGGGTGGATTATAGGCTAGTAATAATAATAGCTGAAAGAGAGCTATCACATCTCATATTTTTAAGTAGATATACAATATCATCACCTCCCTGACAATAGATTAAAATTCTAAAAGTCCAACCATTACCTGGACAAAAATTTACATTTTTCTCCAAATGTTGATGATACCATCTGCTAATGACTTCAGATTTCCCCACAGAGATGATTTCCTAGGAACTTCTGCATCATTTTTCTGCCTAGTAGAAACATCTCTGAACATGGAAAATGACACCTTGCCTTAAGATCCAACTCATAAGTGGTAAAAGGATAAAGAATTCATGAAAAAGAAAAATACAGGAACAGAAAAACAATCTGGCTTGTGTAAGATTCAAGGGCAAATAACATCTAAGATAGGAGACAGGTTCACAATAAAAAGAAGCTAGACCATTTTAGGTAGAAATAACCCATTAGGGCTTCAACGGTGTGCTTACACAACTGCTCTGAAAAGAGTATAAAAGGGACATGTACACAGCAGCAAATTCTTTTTTGGATAAGAAAATAACTTCATTGAAAAAGAAATGAGAAAATACAATGAAAACAAGGCACACAGGCAGTGTGCTATGGAAACAGTAGAATATCTAAACTAACTAGCAGTGAAAGTACAAAAATCAAGTAAATCATGCAAAGATTAAGGTAGAAACCCTTACTTCACATTTTTGTCTAGTTCAATGGATCCTTGATCTTGCTCCGCTATAGACCCTAGACCATCAACATTTGGCAAGTTGTGATCAACAGCTTGCTCTTGTTTACCATCCTCTGCTTTTTCAAAATCATTGTGCTGAGCATCCTCCATTTTGTCATCTGCAGGTTTCTCAAAACATAAGGGAGAAACTTCTTCAGCATTAACATTCTCAGATGGTTGTAGACACGAAAGAGAAACATCCTCAGTTTCTTCTTTTAGCAGATGATTTTCCTGAGCTTCCTCCTCTGGTTTCTCTAAGCAAGGAGAAACTTCAGCATCCACTTTAAGGACATCGCTTTGTTTTGCATCGATATCAGAGTGACTACCCTGCAAGCAAATAAGAGATGCTATAAGCCATATAGAAGAGCTTTAGGAAGCACAGAAAGTGATATATACATATATGAAATTTATGGGGAAAAAATCACAGATGGCAGCTTGATTTTCAAGTCTAGCACTTTGCTCTGAAAACATTTCATTTCATTTCATAATTGTGACTGTGATGATCTTGGGCATCTAGAAACAAATGGTAAGACGAGCATTGTTGGTCAACTTATTTCCAGGAAATGATACTACAAGCATTGTCTATAACACATTTAGCATCTTAAAAAAAGCCAAAATTAATCATAAAATGGCATCAGGAATATCGCCTTGATAACTAGCGTAAGACGTGTGTGACTTTGAAGATGTACTAGTACATATAATTTGTAATTAAAACTAATTTACTCACCGGCATTGCAGGCTTTAGTTGAGACGACAGAAAGGATATAGTTGGAGTTCCTTTCCTGGTATCCGAGGAAGACAGTTTAGACTTGTATTGTAGCTCCTGAATGATTTTTCTAACAGTATAATAAGACCCACCCACTTGTTTAACTGCAAAAGAAGCAGTTGGGAATTTTCCACCATTCATTTCTCTATACCTGCAATTAAAAATGAAATCACACAACCGATATTAGGTTTAATTAATTAATTAATTAATTATAATAGTATAAATAAACCTGGGTCATAATACGAATATAAACTCAAACAAATATTGCAGAGAAAAAATGGAAAGAAAGAAAAGAGAAGAGAGAGTAGTTACTTGTTAACAAAGGATTCGACCATAGCTTGACGTTCAAGTTTGGAGAGCCTGGTACGAACTACTCTGTCAGAGTCAGGAACAGAGGCAGCATTGGAATTGGAATTGAAATTTCTACGCCACTGATCAATATTTTTTACTTTGTTACGGGATTGGTTGTTGAATTTCAAGGACTGGGTTCCAGCTGCTGCTATTCTTGCGATCAGATTCTTTCCCATATCTGAAATCCACTTCCACACCACCTACATTTACCTCTTTCTATTTCACTTTTCACTTTACAGACAGAGGAACTGAGGGTTTTAGATTTTAGGGTTTTACAATTTTTTTTCTTTTTTTTTTTTCTCTCTCTCTTTTTTCGGGTTTATAAAAATTTGAGAAACTTTCGGGTTTTTATTTTAAGAAAGCAAATTGGCCGTACCGGTCGACGGGATATAAATGTAATAATCAAATTAAATTAAATATTCATCTTCCTTCTGCATTTTTTTTTTTTTTTTTTTGGCTAATAAGGATCTGGGTCTGGGTCTGGGTCACACCTCACTTGGTCCAAGCCAGTCTCACCCGGCCCAAAAGTTTTTTTTCCCTTATTTTATTTATTTATTTATTAATTTTCTTTTTTTTTAAAACCCTTTTTTTTTTTATCAAAAAAAAAAATTTTTAAAACAATTTTTTTTAATAATTTTTTTTTTTTTCCTTTGAGACATAGATTTTCCTTTAAAAAAAAACACATGTTTCTTTTTGACAAAAATATTGTAATACTTACATGAAGTTTATCCATTCGTTATTTTGTCTATTTTAATAATGACTACCCGTAGTTTGGAAAGTTTCAATTAACCCATCTGTGGTGGCCTTTGATAGACCATCGTAACATTTCACCATTAAAAAACAAGAATAAAAATGTCTTTTCAATAATCTTTTATATCTCTTTCCTCCATCTCCTTTGAATCCGGAACTCCTAAAGAGACTCAATTATCCTAAAATCCTAAGATCAAAATTTCACAAACCCCATTGCCCATCTTCATCTTCTTCTACAAGTTCAATGCAAGTTCTTCTCCTTTTTCCTAGGGTTAGGGCTATGATTACAAAGAGAGAGGGCTTGAGTGGGATTCCATTTCCACTAAAGAAAGAAAAACAAAAAATCCAATTCGATTTGGAGTAGAAAAGGTTGAAAGAGCCAAAGAAATCAAAGGCTTTGCTAACCTCAAAGGAATATGCTTTGGCATCTAACTTTTTGTCTCTATTCTCTCTTTTCTTTTTCTCGATATTGGTTTTTTTATTCCCACAATCACAAACCAATTCTTTTATACTTGATATGAGCCCCAAACCCCATCAATTAATTTCTAGGTTTAATGGATTTGTGGGTTCAAGTTTTTTGGATTTGTGGATTTGAATTTTATGGGTTTAATGGATGATGGGTTTAAATTTTCTAGGTTTTATGGATTGGTGGGTTTGAATTTTTTGGGTATAATTGATTTATGGCTTCAATTTTTTTTAGGGTTGTGGTTTGAATTTCCTTTTGGTTTGATGTTTTTAGAAGTGCTTTAATGAGGTTGAAATCTTGTCATTGATGAGGCAAGGACTTGCTTCGATGAGGTCGAAATCTTGCAATTGATGGAGCACTTGCAAAAGTCCGCTGCTCAACTAGAAATAGGACAAGCTTAACCCAAAAAAATTTGAATCAACCTAGAAAATTGGATTTTTTTTGCTCTCTTTCTATTGTTGGGTTCTTCAAACACAAACATACCTGTTAGATACAAGATTGGCCACCCAAAGTATATCTCCTTGCTTGCAATTAGTAGAGTGAACTGATTCTTGAGTTGATCGAATGAGATTCGAATCATGACATGAGATTTGGGTTTGAAGATTTGTTGCTTAGATAAGGTTTCTATTGTATCTTATGTACTAAAGATGTTTATCTAATGACAATGGAAGATATGGATTACAAATATCTAATGAAGGCCACCTTAAGTGGCACTTTTCAAATCACAGGTAGACATTATTAAAATAGGCTTAAAACTCTTCATTTTTGTCCATTGACTTTTGATTCCACGTGTCTAACAAAATGCTTAGGCGGCATTACTTAACTTGATATGGAGTACTAAATAAGAAAAAAAAAAAAAAAAAAAAACATTCTTTAAAACAACATGAATGAAAACTGTGGGGCCCAAATGATTTATGGGCCAGGCCCATCTACCCGGGGAGAATCCGAAGGCCCAAGCCGAGGAGGGTTATGGCCCAAGATCGACAAAATAGCCTATGGATACCGCCGAGGACAGCTCAGTCCTCGGCAGACCCAAAGTTCCCCCCCTTGAAAGAGGGGTAAAGACGGTATAGGACTGAAACTTGGAAGAAAGATCTAAAATATCCAGGGAAAGCTGCTGTTACTGCCATTTAATGCTCTGAACCTGACAGAGCCGCATTCTTTGGCTTTTACAACCATCCCTAACGACTTTGAGTATGGACTGATGGGACAAGTATCAATCTTGGAAAGTTTAACCCTACGCGTGGACGAAGGACAGTGGACGCGAGCTAGTATAAAAGGAAAAGTAAGTAATCTATAGAGGGGGTTGGGAAAAATGGCCAAAAACCAGAGCCTCCTAGCCCACCTCCAGGAGAAAGACTCCAGGGGTGAAGGAAAACTTAAACTCGTACGAACAACGCGAAAACCCGCCGCTTGTCGATTAAGGCCTAGCCTTCCAAACCCACGCTCTACAAATGATATTGTTAGGGGCCTTTTTACGTGCGAACCCGACACTGTTACGGTGCGCCACGAATCGCGTCCTTACAATTGGCGCCGTCTGTGGGAAAGGCTTGTGTGTTGGTATAGGATGTGGGTCGATAGAGTTTCTTCATTATTTCTAACCGTTGGTTATAGAGTTCTAGTATAAAGTTCTGCTAGGGGCTACGTTTCTTGACTAGGGGCTTGGCTGAGGAGCTAACTCCCTTAAAGCCAAGGTCTCCCGTAAAGAGCAAACTAGGCACTTGATAGCGTTAATCGTATGGATAAACTCTAGGGGCTTGGTTGAGGAGCTAACTCCCCTAAAGCCAAGATCCCACACGAGGAGAAAACTAGGTTTTGGACAGAACCAGGGCATTGTATGGTCCACGGACTCAAGCCTATGGGGAAACCAACTACCTGGATGATGGAAAACTAGGTTTTGGACAAAACCAGGGCATTGTATGGTCCACGGACTCAAGCCTATGGGGAAACCAACTACCTGGATGATGGAAAACTAGGTTTTGGACAGAACCAGGGCATTGTATGGTCCACGGACTCAAGCCTATGGGGAAACCAACTACCTGGATGATGGAAAACTAGGTTTTGGACAGAACCAGGGCATTGTATGGTCCACGGACTCAAGCCTATGGGGAAACCAACTACCTGGATGAGGAAAACTAGGTTTTGGACAGAACCAGGGCATTGTAAAGTCCTCGGACTCAAGCCTATGGGGAAACCAACTACCTGGATGATGGAAAACTAGGTTTTGGACAGAACCAGGGCATTGTATGGTCCACGGACTCAAGCCTATGGGGAAACCAACTACCTGGATGATGGAAAACTAGGTTTTGGACAGAACCAGGGCATTGTATGTCCACGGACTCAAGCCTATGGGGAAACCAACTACCTGGATGATGGAAAACTAGGTTTTGGACAGAACCAGGGCATTGTAAAGTCCTCGGACACAAGCCTATGGGGAAACCAACTACCTGGATGATGGAAAACTAGGTTTTGGACAGAACCAGGGCATTGTATGGTCCACGGACTCAAGCCTATGAGGAAACCAACTACCTGGATGAGGAAAACTAGGTTTTGGACAGAACCAGGGCATTGTAAAGTCCTCGGACTCAAGCCTATGGGGAAACCAACTACCTGGATGATGGAAAACTAGGTTTTGGACAGAACCAGGGCATTGCAAAGTCCTCGGACTCAAGCCTATGGGGAAACCAACTACTTGGATGATGGAAAACTAGGTTTTGGACAGAACCAGGGCATTGTAAAGTCCTCGGACTCAAGCCTATGGGGAAACCAACTACCTGGATGATGGAAAACTAGGTTTTGGACAGAACCAGGGCATTATATGGTCCACGGACTCAAGCCTATGGGGAAACCAACTACTTGGAGGAGGAAAGCTAAGTTTTGGACATTGGTCTAGCGTACATCGCGCAGCACTCAGCAGTTATCCCGGTTAGTTCTAAGAGTTTAATTTACTGAGGATTACCATTGTTCTACTTGATAATACTTGTGAGTTTAAACCAATAGGAATCTGTGTTAAAGCATTTTTCTGCCCGGAGTATCATTAAGGGCAAGCTTATATTTAATATTCATGCATAAAGTAGTTGTTACGGAGAAGAAAGATATGTATAGAGAAATAGACACATATTTTATTAAGACAAAGGAACAGTACAGTGTACAATGAAAAGCTGAAACAAAGCCTACATTGAAGCTAACTACGTATGTAACGAAAAATACAAGAGAGTGAAGATAAAGCCGAGGAGGTAGCACAGAGGAGAAGTTGGCTACTGCCTCGAGACCTTATTCCTCCTCAATGCCTTTGCACGCCCATAACTCAGGCAGCAAAAGAACCCAACTCGGGGCCTGCACCGGTGGAGAAAAGGTGCAGGGAACCTGACCTCAGGCTAACACCATCTACAGAAAGGGTGCAGGGAGCCGGAAGTTGGGGAGCCCCCGCAAAAATTTGCCTGCCACAGGGCAGACGGCGCTGATCGCGGAAATTCCTTTTTCTGACCTACCAAAAATCTGGCATGACCAGAACCTGCTTCGGATTTTGACTAAAAGAAAGAGGAATACCATCTTCCTCCTGTCAAGACGGAGGACTGGCTTGAATCTGTGCCATCCTTGTCCGTACCATATCACCTTGAGGATTCGGTGCCTTTGGAGCGTGCGGAGACCTTTCATCCCCATCCGCGCCTCAAACATCTTGCTTTGAGGCAGTGGCACTAGAAAGAGAGATCGCGGATATGGAAGAAATATGGTTCTGAAGGGAACAGGAGAGGTCATGTGCAAGTGAAGTGATCCTCTATCCCATTTATACCCAGAAGTAAACCGGTGGCATTTAATTCACGCAGCGTCCCAGGGAACGCTACAGACAAAACGTCTCTGACTCGATTTCCCACGTCGTCTGCAACCCTGAGGCTAGAGGAGTCTCGAGAAGGCGCACCTCGAACACTGGGACGCCAAAAAGTACCGCGTGATCAAAGACTACGGAAATACCTCTTAATTTGTGGGCCCAGTAAATTCGCGGCCCAAGCCCGTTCAGCATATGGGCCCAGGGACAGAACCAAGGCCTTGCATGGTCCTCGGACTAAAGCCTATGGGGAAACCAAGTACAAAAAAGAAAAAAATCACAAGTTTTGGACAGAACCAAGGCCTTGCATGGTCCTCGGACTCAAGCCTATGGGGAAACCAAGTAAAAAAAAAAAATCACAAGTTTTGGACAGAACCAAGGCCTTGTATGGTCCTCGGACCCAAGCCAATGGGGAAACCAAATACTTTGATAAGAAAATGTTTGAATTTCGTAAGAGGGATTACTTGATAAAAATGTCAGGTCACTTCATCCACGGCTTAAACACCAAAAAAGGTCAGGACCAATAAAGTTGTGAGGAAGGTGGTGAAACGCCCCAGCATTTAGTCGTATCAAAAGGCTGTTCATTTGGTGGGTGATATATCTTCAAATGGTTATTCCTCACACGGCATCAAACCTTCGTTTTACTCCTCGGCTAGCATGGGGTAAGTACTACTTTTCACTGGTCGGCCTTATTGTGCCAAGCGTTTCTATTAAAGTTATGGCGACATCTTTTTATTATCAAATATTTTGGCCTTAGTCTTCATTGATTTAGATGCTATATTATTGTGCCGAGCAGCGTTTATAAATTAAAAAAAAAAGGCATAGAGACAAAACATGCGAAATAAAATAACAACAACTTTTATTAATACGAAAAATTATTACAACGTACAAAGAGGGACTCAAACGAGCCTATACAAAATGTGAACTGCCTAAGCAACAATTACATCCGTAGTACAGATAAGTAAACTGTCAGGCGTCTTTTAAACTCGTCTTCAAAGTCTCTCCAATCTCTGCCTCAATACTGCTCATATTACGATGAGAACCTTCTTTGGGAAAAAATGAAGGAGAAGGAAATAGTAAGGAAGAAATCAATGAAGAAGATGGAGGAGATGAATGAAGAAGGTGGAGGACATGAGTAAAGAAGGAGGAGAAGAAGAGAGAAGAGATGAAAAGAAAGAAAAAGGAGCAAAAGAGGGAGAATTGAAAGCACCAGGATGGAACTGGTGCTGGGAAGACTAAGAAAGGGAGGCGGAGGATAGCACCAGTGAAGGAAGAGAGGAAGAAGTAGAGACACTTAGTCCCTGCCTCGATCCTGACTCCCAACACACTGGAACCATACTAGGTATGCTCATAGGAGAGCGGTTGGTACTGATAATGGGTGTCCTCGACTCGGTCACGCCAAAAGTTTGACGTGACGAGTCCCTGCTTCGGATTTTGATTGAAAGAAGGATGAGGTTGATTTTGAGTCTTCGCCATCCCTGTCCCGATCGAGCCATAATGAGCTTTACTGGAACATGGCGTTTATGGGAGGGGTCTGGCTCTTGCATCACTCGTTGTTAAGGTAAAGTGTATCACGATTTAGTTTGTGAACCAGTAGGAAAAATGAACCCTAGGGGAGGCCAAGTATTTCAAATCTCAGAAGGATGAAAAGGAATTCTTTACAAAAAACAATAACCTCCTCCCTTCCTTCTTATACAGAGGGTGGAGCGGGAGACATTTAATAGGTTCAGATCTCCAAAGGAATCTGCCAACACAAACATGCCGGTTCCGTTTCTCCACCCCATCAAAACAAATCGCCAAATTAAAGTAGTCTCGTGAATAGTGGTCATTAAAAGCGCGTTTTGGATACCTAAACGATAAGAACGCATCAAGCGCGAAATCAAAAAACTGTCTCATAGACCGGTGCATTTCTTGGACAGATGAAGAGCCGCCAGCATTATTAATAGGCCAAATTGATTGGGCCGTAGGACGAGGTTGGACATCACCAAAACCCCCCTTTCCAACCAAGAGGTTGGACAGCTGGGTTTTGAGGGGCTATTGTGGGGCCCAAATGATTTATGGGCCAGGCCCATCTACCCGGGGAGAATCCGAAGGCCTAAGCCGAGGAGGGTTATGACCCAAGCTCGACAAAATAGCCTATGGATACCGCCGAGGACAGCTCAGTCCTCGGCAGACCCAAAGTTCCCCCCCTTGAAAGTAGGGTAAAGACGGTATAGGACTGAAACTTGGAAGAAAGATCTAAAATATCCAGGGAAAGCTGCTGTTACTGCCATTTAAAGCTCTGAACCTGACAGAGCCGCATTCTTTGGCTTTTACAATCATCCCTAACGACTTTGAGTATGGACTGATGGGACAAGTATCAATCTTGGAAAGTTTAACCCTACGCGTGGACGAAGGACAGTGGACGCGAGCTAGTATAAAAGGAAAAGTAAGTAATCTATAGAGGGGGTTGGGGAAAATGGCCAAAAACCAGAGCCTCCCAGCCCACCTCCAGGAGAAAGACTCCAGGGGTGAAGGAAAACTTAAACTCGTACGAACAACGCGAAAACCCGCCGCCTGTCGATTAAGGCCTAACCTTCCAAACCCACGCTCTACAAATGATATTGTTAGGGGCCTTTTTACGTGCGAACCCGACACTATTACGGTCCGCCACGAATCGCGTCCTTACAAAAACATTTAAAATATATATATTTTTAAATACTTCTTTCAAATACTGTTTTCTTTGTTTTGTTTTGTTTTTGTTTTTAATGTTTTTAACTATAAAAGTGATGAGGTGGGTAACCACTACATAGCAAAAGAATCTCAAGTGGGTAAAATAACATTTTTCAAACCATTAATAAATAACATGAAATTGAGTCTAACCACAAATGAGTAAACTGTAATTAATCCTTACTACTATTATTATTAGTGATAAACTATAAATTTTAAATTTTAAGGAGGTCAATTCTAAAATTTGAAAGGTGACCGTTATCCCAATATCCACTGGAATTTTCAAAAATTCCCGTGGGAATTTGTGGGCGTCTAGTTTTGGTCAATACAATTTGGTGATGATTTCTATCATGTTTCTTGTTTTTAGTTCTTCATCATAGAACTTGGGCTAAAGAGTTCATTTCTTTCTTTACATGAATTCATCGCCTCTATTCATGTAGAACTATTTAATCATAACAACAAGAACAACGACAATAATGATTATGTATGTAATGGAAAGTAGTTCTTAGATTCAAAATTTAAAGCATAATTTGTAACTTAGGTTTTTGGTTTAGGCAAAATCAACACTCAAAACTCAATTTCCATCACCCAATTCTCAAAATTTGTAGGCCCATCTCAAGAAAATTTGTTTGAGCTTTGGTTCTTAATTTTAATAACTCATTACTCAAAAAATTGAGCTAGAGTTACGAAAATTGAAAACAACTTATTGGAGTTTTTGAGTGATAGAAATTGAGTTTCAATGGGATATTTGTAAATCTAAGCAAATGTGCCCGCAGTTATAAATTGTTTCTATCAAGTTAGACCATATTTAATTTTGGTTGTTTCAGGATAAAATAATTTTCGAAAATGTTTTTCATATATATATATATATATATTTTGTGTTTGGCTTACTTTCAATAGTACTCTTTTAACTAAAGGTGTTCTTTCATTTTAAATACATAATAGGAAGTGGTAATGGGTTTTAATCTCCACATTCTATTTAATTAGTGTATGATGTGACAATTTCTCGTTAAAACAAAATATTCCAATAAAAAAAATGACAGGTAAGCCAATTTTTTTTTTTTTGGGATGGGGCGTAAATATTGCCTTGGTGGCTTGGCATCCCCTCCTTGTGGTTAAGGAAAGGCTGTAAGGCATGGCCCACTCTCATAATGTGGCTGGCAGAGTGTACAAGGTTTGGGAACGTATTCACCGCTGTATTTAGTGAACATATATAATTTTATCTGCTGATCAATTTCTTCTTCTTCTTTTAATTCAATTTCATGATTAATTTCTAATTACACCAAAATGACACTAATTTTAAAAGCGTAAACCATTTTTGAAGAAAAAACAAACAAATGGATTTCATCCCCACTACGCTCACCACCCCCCCCCCCCCTTCTACTTTATGCCATCGTTACCACCTCTACGCCACCTACAACATCCACTACCACTTGTTTGTCATTTTCAACCCGACCCGGTGCTACTGCTCACCACCCACCACTGGCCACCATCTTTACCACTTGCTGTCTACCACCACTTTCCTCCCCTTAACCGCCATTGTTGGAAAAATTTTAGGTAAACACTAGAAAAATATTTTTTGAATGACAACCAAACAAAGACCAAGTCATTTTCTTCAAAATGCACTTTTCACTAAAAATATTTTTCAATCATTTTCCCCCAAAACAAATAGAGCCTTACCAATAAAACAAAAGCATTCCAAAGCATCCACAACATGGGCTTATCGCTAGATCATGTGAGAGAACTGATTGGGGCTTGGAAAATGATTCATTTGATTAGGAGAAATTGACATAAAGCTCTTTTTTATCAATATTACAAATATGCGCATATAGAATATTCAGAACGTCCGAAAACTACCCTGCATGTTCTTTGTAGGTAATAATCACTCACATGGTCATGGTCATAACAACTTGCACCTTTCTTAGTCTTTTAATGGATAACAGGCTTGAGAGGTTGAGCCCTCAGTTTTGACAAATCAAGATGAGCATCAAGCTCCTCATCGAGCTCCCCAACTACGCTTCTACAAGATTCAAGGAATTTAGATTATAATATAGCATGTAGTTTTTTTTTTTTTGGGGTGGGGGAGGGGGGAAGGGAGGGGGTGTGGAATTCTCACTGAGGGAAAAAGAAAATGGATAAAAACAAAGTTCAAAGGTATTACATGTTGTCACCCCTGATTATGTACAAACCCAACACAAGCTGTTGAACACCTTCCTGCAAGTCAGAAGTGCGAAGTCAGGTTATGTTGAGAGAGAGAGAGAGAGAGAGAGAGAGAGAGAGAGAGAGAGAGAGAGAGAGAGAGAGAGTAAATGTGTAATTTGTTCCATTCAGTGAACTATATATAGAAATTCCAAATTCAGCAGAATACACTTGCAAAAAGAATGTCTACTGGAAAGAAGCTAATAAAGTTCTCCATCTGGTTGGCCAAATGTTGAGAAATCCAGTGGAGAAAAAAAATACTATATAAAATGTTTTAGATTCTGAAATTAACCTTCTCCAATTGACTCACACACCATAGGAGTAAAACAAACTGTAACTGAAGGCTTATCATAGTAAGGATACAAACCTTTGTGGAGTAGACACGCTCATGAGATTCATCAAGGATAATATTTGTAGCCTGGTCAAAGCCTTTTAAGACTCCCTAAATGAAAAACCAACTTTGTAAATACAATTAATACATCATTCATAAGATTTAGCAAGCATTGGACTAATATCATGTAACATACCACTATGTTCCGTCCATCATTTGTGATAACCGATATTGTTTCTGCACACAGGAAATAATTTTAAAATATAGTAAAGAAAATGAATAATAAATAAATGAAGCCCCAAACCATCTGGGCGAAAAGTGCAGTACAAAAAAACACTGAGAACTACCCAGGTCTACATCACTCTTTTCCAGTCTTACAGAGGCACAGGCACACGCGTGCACACACAAAGTTTACTAACCAGTTTTGAAAAGATTTTACCTCTTGCTTTTAAACACAACTAAAGGAGTAAAGTGGGATCCTATGAAGCTCCAAAATTAGAAGTTTAAGCAACATTTCTATTAGGCATACACTTCAAAAGCCAAGGTGCACCAAGTTACAAGTATGAAAAGCTTACACCTCAATACACTACACCTAGACTCATACCTTGACTAAAATTTGGTAAAACACCTTGTAGATTGTTATATATACATGAAACACAGAAGCAATAAAAAGGGTTTATCAGAAATTTGCTTACGATCTACAAGAGATTCAAGTCCAGGGCCACCTGACATTTTGAGGCTCCCAAAATCTATACGAGAGACTCCTCTACAAGATAGGTTATGAACCAATTTTCTGGAAAAAAAAAAAAAAAAAAAAAGATCGTAAGTTCCTCAATAGACAGTTTACATAAATTAATTAGAGCATATTAAAAGCGCTATAAATGTCACGACCCAAACTATAATCCAAATTTGCAAGCATGAACAGCATGTTACTACTAAAGTTTTACTCGATATCAACACGAACTAAACTAAATTTGTACACAAAATACTATGCTCTTTATTTAATATCCAGAACATTAAAATTTCCCCAAAAGGTTTGATAACCATCAAATATAAAAAGGTTGTAGTCCGTGCACATGGCTCCCACTTCCTAACAAATACATACCAACTTGAGAGTTGAGCAAAACCATACCCAAAAAAAAAAAAAAAAGGTAAGAATGTCTAAACCAAACAAGCTCCTCAAGAACTCAACTAATGTTCCCACTGATTTCAATCAAATATAATTGGGAAGATATCATCCAGGTTCACACAAACTCAGAAATTTTAAAGGGAAAAGAAGACGAAGAAGAAGAAGATGAAGAAATGTATTTATGAAATAGATTCAATTAATTAGACACCAACAATAAAAAAGGAAAAAAAAAATAGTAATCCAAAGCCTTCTTCACACTGTCCATCAATGACTCAGCCTCAAATGATAACATCAATAATCCAGCCTTCCTCAGGCCATCAATCATTCATAACTTCTTTGCTGGCAAGAGATGGGAAAAGAAAAATCCAAAGAAAACTTAATATGCCTTGATTTGAAATATATATATATATATAAAATGATATTTGTAACATACCCAAAGTGGGGTAGGGGAGAATAAAACATGTCTCCACCCCATACCTGCCTCAAGTTTTAATATTAAGCCTTACCTCTGCCCTGTCCTCTGGCCAGGACGGGCAGAAATTACCATCACTAGCTAAAAAGCTCCATAAGGGTTAAGTGACATAGGAATTTAATATGAACATATGTATAATGTAGCATTTCATAGTTTGTGGATGTGCATACTAGAAAAATTTTTGGGATCTCAAACTCAGTAAACCTCGTTCTTTTTTTTTTTTTTGGTTAACGACACTACATTATATATATATATATATAATCCATTCATCTAAATTTTCACAATATATCTCTCATGATTAAGATAACACAACCATTCATCAAATAATATTTTGGATAAGTTTGTAAAGATTTGTAATGCATCCAACTCTCCTCACAATGCCATCTACTCCTGGGTATCTCATAATAAGATATCATCAACCCTTAAAGTTGGAATCTTCATCAATCATAGGGTGGTTGGCATCCACCACTGGTTGGATGTCACCAAACAAGGGATGTGGCAGCATCTCGCTACTTGGCGGCCAAAACAAAAATTTCCATGATAAGCTAATACTCTTTCCCCTTACTAATTGAGGTTAGAGCATGCCATAAGACTCAACCATAAAACCTTCATCATACTTTGTCTCAAATTCATACTTTTCCCAAAAATTTGAATTTAACATACAAATCACAATATCCACTAAACTCTTTAAATATTATTTTCAGGAATTATGTAAGAATTCTTACATAACTAAAATAATATTCATATATCAAAAGCGCATGAAAATGAATCAATTGAGACCTAGATCTCATTTCAATGAATAATAAGCTTTTAATAAATTCCTATAGCCTATTAAAAGCTCATATTACAAGCCCCTTAGCTGTAACTAAAAGAATCGAGAGCCCAAAATTGGAAGGGCTCAAACTTGGGCATTTACAATGCCTATCATATAAATCCCAGGTTATTACTAATAACTTTGTAACCAATAAAAACTCAAAACTTGAATATCAGAAGATAAAAATCTCTCTTAACTTAAGAAACTACTAATCCATCTAAAAAGTTTCCAACACATTTACATGCATCAAACAGTCACCGCTTGCTCCAAAGATTCACAAAACATTAAAAAAATTACATCATTCAAGGTTTATCAGACAATTACACAAATGGGGCAGCAACAGTAACAACCCTCTGCCTGCCAGATACCAAACAATAGGAACACGCCATAACCAAATTCATGCATGAAATTCAAATACTACATGGCACTCATGTAAAATTCTAGGTCAATCCAATTTACCAAAACCTGGAATTAATT
The DNA here is from genome assembly GCF_001633185.2 of Quercus lobata. Classification (NCBI taxonomy): domain Eukaryota; kingdom Viridiplantae; phylum Streptophyta; class Magnoliopsida; order Fagales; family Fagaceae; genus Quercus; species Quercus lobata. The sequence continues at coordinate 35,685,876 of NC_044913.1, read as the reverse complement.
CCACAAAGTTTTTCAGCCTTTTCAAGCTACTGCCCGGTTAAATTTCCTGCAGGTCAGGCTTCTTGAAGAATTCGTTTGACAACCTTAGAAGTCTCAAAATAAGTTGTAATTATATAGGGATGAATTCCCATAAATAGACTAGTGGATAAAGTTTTCCTCCAAACTGGTTTGGAGGAATCTCCTCCAACCCATTATGTGGTGACTTATAAAACTACTCACATGTATTTTTACCAAGTCACATGACTCATTAAATAGTTCATGTGAGTAAAAGTATACACAGATAGCTTTACTAATAGCCATGTAGTGGGTTGATGGAAATTTCCTCCAAACCGGTTTGGAGGTAAACTTTTTCCTATACTATTTACAACTAAATAATTCAGCTCCAAGATCAGTTCTCAAGGATTTATTAAAAAACTCTAAAGCTAACAAACTCAAATCTGCTCCCTGACAGATTTAGTTTTTGAGAGTTTAATAAATAATATACTCACAGACAGAAGTGTATTTTAACATGAAACTTGGTTCAAATTACAACTACACTTCCAAATGAATCTATACTTTTTACTATAATTTAAAATATATATGTATACATATTACAACACGTGTAGAAACTACCCGATGGACTGCGTTGTACACTAATATCCTAAATTATAGCCAATAGGAATAGGACAGAATTATCCTATTATAATTGTGAGTTCTATAGCACCTTAGCTAAACCAAAGCAAAATTGCTTACCATCTATTAGTAAAATCAACCTGAGTCCAATAATTTATATAGGAAACCAAGGCAATAACAGCTTGAACAAATAGCATGGAGTTGAAATATCAAAGCTTAATTTGTATAAGAAAATCATGTAGTTGTTGTTTTTATTTGAATTGCAGAAATAGAAAATGTCGATTTATATAAAAATAATTATGGGTATGGGTAATGGGTAATGGGTAATGCGTTGAACTTGAAAGTTGAAAGTGTTAGGGAAAGGCTGATATTTTGTTCCACAAAGAACGAAAATGAAATACCTCTCTGTCTGTCACATTATATAAACCCTAGATATTCTCTCTCACACGCACAAATCATATTCATCTATATGAATGAATAAAATAAAAAGGTAAGCTTGAAATTGAAGAACCTAAATTTCAGAATCCAGAAAAATAAGGAAGAACAACACACAAAATGAAAAGACAGAGTGTGTCAATAAAGAAGAAGAAGAAGAAGCTCACTTATGCTTTTGCGTGCGAGCAAAAAGCTACAGTAAATGCCCAGCGCCGAGTTTCCCCTCAGTCTCAACACTCTCTCTCTCTCTCTCTCTCTCTCTCCCTTTCGATTTTTGTTACAGCTAAAGCCTAAAGCTAACGGGCGAGAAGAAACCAACTCTGAATAATCTATATATATTAGCGGGCCAGGCCCAGGACAGAAAGCATCATTGGGCTGGGTTCGGGTTTGTTTAGTTCAGCTACTCTTTCTTTTTCCTTTTTTTTCCGATGGTTTCCTACAATAAGTCAAAACTTAAAGTTAGTCATAAGGCAGCCAAAATTGGGAATTAAGCCTATTTTTCCAACTATATAGTTAGTAGGCATAGTTTCAAAAGTATATATTTTACTAACATCTCAAATCTTAAAAACTCGATTTTGGACTATAAATTGAGTCTTAAATACTCGGTTTTAATGGTCTAATCACATCTGATGTGGCATTTTTTTCATGTGACGTCCACTTGGAAATCGAGTCTCTAAGACTCGATTTCTAAGCCAAAAAATATTGAAGTCTAAGTCATGTAGAAGTCATTCCCAGAAATACCCAAAAAAAAAATTTAAGAAATCCTAAAAACACAACAATCCCAGCACAATGAAACACATTCGCTATTTATTCAATAATGAAACAATTTTTCTGGATTTTTTTTTATTTTGACTAAAAATTGAACTTGAAAACCCAAATCAGATTAGAGAGAGAAAGAATCTGAGGAGACCCAAATTAGATTGAAGAGAAAGAATCTAGAGACCCAAATCAGATAGGAGAAAGAGCTCACCTCAGAGAGAGATACTGATTCTACTCAGCTTTTTCAACCCATGGCGACCCACGGCGATCTGAACCCGACCAATGGCTAGCCACGAGCACTGACGGCCACCCACGCTCGACCACACATGGCCCACGCCGAGCTGAAGCCACCCATGCCGACTTGAAACCCACCCACCCATGGTCCCACGCCGATCTGAATCCACCCATTCTGATCTCGTTCTTCGACTGACTACAACCCATGTTTTTTTTTTTTTTTTTTCCTCTGATGAGAAGGTGTGTGCTTAAAACATTATACTTGTTTTGTAAAGGGTCTCTTATAAATCGAGTCTTAGAGACTCGATTTCCAAGTGGACGCCATGTGGAAAAAATGCCATATCAGACGTGATCAAATCAAGAAAACCGAGTTTTTGAGACTCGATTTATAGCCCAAAATCAAGTCTTTGAGACTTGAGATGTTAGTAAAATATATACTTTTGAAACCATGCCTACTAACTATATAGTTAGAAAAATGGGCTTAATTCCCAATTTTGGCCGTCATAAAGCACATTTGTGGAGAGAGAGACGATGAGAGCAAATTTCGTTTGATGAAAGCCAAATTAAGACAAAGAATAAATGAGAGAGCAAATTTGATTATATAACAGACAAATTAGGAGAGAGAAAAAGTGACAATTGACACTCTCCTTCCCAAATTATCTGTGGCTGAGGTTGGAACTGTTCAAAGTATACTTTATTCCTTGCATTCCATATAGCCCAAGCTATAACCGCCCATGTCTCTAGTTCTTGCTTGCTCAGTTTAGTTTGCATTTGCTTGAAGAGAAGAAAAAAGTCATTATCTTCATTACTGCATTTTTGGATTTTTCCCTTGATCAATGCCTAGACATTTCTTGCAAAGGGGCATGTCCATAATATATGAGTGGTAGTCTCAAGTTCTTGTTTGCACAGCTTACAAGTTTGTTCCACTCGCACTTGCCTACGATGTAGGTTGTCTCGGGTAGGCAAGCAATTAGAGCACGCTCGCCATATAAACGTTCGTATCTTCGGTGGCACATTGAGGGACCAAATCACTTTCCATATCCACGCATGAAGCTGAGCTGCTGAATGTTCTGCCTTAGGTTGGTTTTTCAAGCGAACCGCTACCTTGTAAGTTAATTGTACGAAGAATTTTTGTGCTCTGTTTTCCGTCCAACAAACAGAGTCATGAGAGTTAAGATTTTCTAATGGCAGTGACAGGATCTCATTTCATGTTTGAGGGCTAAACATGGCATCTATTTTTCCTCAGTCCCATTGTCTTGAGTCTTGGTTGATTAGCTCACACACCTTTATATCTGGTGGTGCATCATTTAGTGGTACAGGGGTGTGAGACAACCAAGGATGCGTGAACACTCCAATATTGCGGCCATCCCCCACCTACCATCGTGAGCCCTCTTTGATGAGATCCCTTGCTGCTAGGAGACTACGCCAAACAAAGGAAGGATTATTCCCCAACTCAGCAGACATGAAGGAGAAATTTGGGAAATAATGAGCTTTGTAAACTCGGTAGAACAAAGAGTGGTTTTCATGTATTAACCTCTAGGCTTGCTTGGCCAGCATCGCTAGATTGAAAGCATGGAGGTCACAAAACGCCATCCCTCCTTCCTTCTTTGCCATACATAATTTCCTCAAATTTATCCAATGTAGTTTCCTCTCTGCCTATGTTTGCCCCACCAGTATTTGGCAAGCAAAGAATTTATGTTGTCACATATGGAGTTTGGCAGCTTGAATATACTCTGAGAGTATGTCGGTATTGCTTGTGCCTTTTAATCAATATCTCTCTCCCCGCCTTCGAAATAAAATTTTCCTTCCACCCCATTACCCTCTTTGTAATTTTTTCTTGAAGGTCTTTAAAGGTATTGACCTTGGATTTTCCTGTGGCCATAGGCAGTCCAAGATACCTTTCACCTTCTGTCATTACCCTTGCTCCAAAAAGTTGTTTAAGCGACTCTTGACCTCCTGTTTTGTGGTCTTTTGTTGGTTTATGGCTTGGCCTGATTCAGCTTCGTATTGCTCTAGCAATTGTAGAAGTCTTTGCCTTTTCTCCATAGTTGCTTAACAAAATAAGAGAATATCGTTGGCAAAAAGGAGGTGAGTAACCCAAACTCCATGTTGGCTTGATTTGATCCCTTTTAGCACTCCTGCCTCTCTTGCTTTCCTCAGTAGCGCTGATAGCCCTTCCACACATAGCAAGAATAGGTATGGAGAGAGGGGATCTCCTTGCCTTATTCCTCGTGTAGGAGTGACAAAATCCTTTGGTTCACCATTGATTAAAATTGAGTAAGATGCTGTGGTTACTGTCTCCATTGCCAAGTGGACCCAATTAGGATCAAATCCCAATTTCACCATCATTCTTTGCAAGAATGTCCACTCAACCCGGTTGTAGGCTTTGCTGATGTCGAGATTTACAGCCATGTGCCCCTTTCTTCCCTTCCTTCTGTTTCGCAATCTGTGGAGCAGCTCATATGCTACAGTAGTATTGTTAGTGATTAATCGATTTGGGACGAAGGCACTCTGAGCATCAGAAATCACATTAGGCAAGATAATCTTTAAGCGATTATCGATAACCTTTGATATGATATGAGACACCACATTGGATAAACTAATAGGTCTAAAATCAGATATGTGTTTTGGGGCATATTTCTTGGGGATTAAAACAATATGTGTACGGTTCATTTTTCTCAACATACGCCCTGAGTTTAAAACATATAACACTGCTACTGTAACATCATGCCCCACAATATGCCAAAATTTCTAAAAAAAGAATGGAGTCATACTATCAGGACCTGGTGATTTGGAAGGGTGCATTTGAAATAGGGCTATCTTGACTTCTTTAGGAGTGTATCATTGAAGGAGAGTGGCATTCATACCTGGAGTGACCAATCTGTCCATGAAGTCATCAACTCCCCAATTTTCTTCCACCATTGTTACTAAAAAAAATTGTGCTCACAACATTATTAAAAATTACACTTGGCTACATGCAAAACAAAGGCACAAATGGAATTTGGTAATTAAAGTTTCTAATTAGGAGAGATGGGAGAGAATTTGGTGTTCAAAAATCAAATTAGGAGGGAGACAAGTAAAAAAAAAAAAAAAAATCAATTTTCCGTAATTACATTGCCAAATTAGGACAGAGGGTGAGAATTCAATGTTTAAAATATTGAATTAGGAGAGTAAAAGTAAACTATTTGGCTTTTACAAAGCCGAGAGAATTTGCCTTCAGCAATTGGTTTTGAAAATGCTCTTGTACTCACATGCAACATAGTAAAAAAAAAAGTGATGCATGCATGCAGAGAAATTTGTTTTCAATTTGCTCTTGCACTCAACATAGTACAAAATTGTAGAGATTCAATAATTCAGCCTATGAAAGAATCGACCTATTTAAATCTATCTTCAGTAATAGGCTGTGTGAAGAGATTTCTCCTCGTAACTGAAGCCCATCACACACAAAAAAAAAAAATGTGATAGAGATTCTCAAGCATGTAGTTATAGAGAGTTATACAGAGATTCCAACGTACCAAGGTAAAAAAGTGAGAGATTCTAACGATGTATGTAATGTGTGCATGGTAGTTAGGGAATAGAGGCTAGTTTAGAGAGTAGCCAACCTAGTTTGCACTACTAAGGTCATTTGTGCACCATTGATGGTTTGTGAATGGTTGACTCAAAGTTTTTGAGTAAATTGAAATGAGAGTAAGCACAGAGAACATGGTTGTTTATGTGGATAACCCCCTTGGTTATAGGGTGAAAAACAATGATGGATTCAACCTTTGCTCTTAAGAATGATTCTATTTATGGTAAAAGAGACTATTTACAAAGATTTCAGAGCAAGAATACACATCTATTAAACCCTTTGCTTTTCTCCCCTAGTTCTTTCTTAGCTCTCTGTTTTTTATTTCTTTTCCATACACTCACTAATGGCCAACCCCCTCCTTTTATAGACCAAGGAGGCAGTCAGGGGCGGCGCTACAGCCTATTCAAGGGTTCAAATGAACTCCCTGACTTCAAATATATATATATATATATATATATATATATATTATGCAGTTTTCCTATTAGTAACAGCCATCTATTGTAGCCAATAAAAATCTTTTTTATTTATTGAATAGGAAAAATCCAGAGGCTTATGCAAGCCAACATTTTGCACTAACAAAGGATGTTGTATGTTAAAAAAATACGCAATAATTTTGGCAAGAGTGTCTTTCAAGGCTACTTCCTAGTTTGTATCCAGGTATTATTAAATTAAGCCTCCCAAGTTTCACCATCTGTGTAACAGCAAGTTCATAACCAGTAAACTGAAGGAACCGGACCAATTTGACTTCTTGAATTTATTTCATACTTAAAATTCCCTCGTTTTCCATTCTTTGAATCATCTGAAGGACAAGGCCCTTTTGGGTTTTTTTTTTTGTAAAAATATAAAATGTGGCAAATAATCTGTTTATTTTTATTACAAAATGGTGTTTGGCTAACTTAAGAATAAGATATTGAGATCATCTAAATAAAAACCCAAGCTTTAGTCACAAATTTTTTTTTGTGGTTGGAATTACATCATTCAAATACTTTAGCATAAGTTAAGTAACTTATCTCAATAGTCTTTTCCCCCCAAAAGGCAATCAATCAATCAGACCTAACAGAGATGGTTTGGAAAATTCATGCAATGATTGGAAAATAGATAGTTTTCAGATAAAAATAGAATTTATTAATAACAAAGCAGATCAATTGACTATAAAGACAACTGGTTTATACTAAAGCCTACAACTGATTCATATACCTCTCTTAAACTTTCCAGCTATGTCATTGAGAAAGTCTGCATCAGGATGAACTACTACCATCTTCCTGCAGTTGCTCTGAAAAGAATAAATAAATAGTGAAGTAGACAAATATGAGAACATGAACTCAAAGAAATAGCAGAAGCAACAAGGGACAAGATAAGCCTTAGTGGTGTTTTAAGAGGTTTGTCCCACTGAGAAAAGAATTAAAAAAAAAAAAAAAAAAGGAATTGCAATTGCAGCAGGGTTTCAAAAGTTGTTTGTATGTTGATTTAGCATGACCATATGGCAATCTCATGCCACCTTAAGATTAGATTGTGAAGACAATTTTTTTTTTTTTAATTACAATAATTAATACACAATTTTATTGATAAGAGGAACCCCTCGAGTACACACAGGATGTATACAATGCTCAATAATTACAATCTAAAAGTAGTGGAATCAATAAATTCTACATCAACAATCAATGATTTCAGCTCAGTAACAAAGACCTTGACATCAATAAATGTATGGGTGTTTCTTTCTCTCCAAGTTACCCACATTAAGAGCAAAGAGGGATCATATATTCATATTCCGCATAGTACTCCACTTACCAAACCAATTCCTCCACCCACCAAGTACTTCAACTACCCCTTAGGCATCAAGCCTGTAGTTAGACCCACATCTGAAGTATTTAAGAAGAAGAATCACAAGACTCACCTAATCAATTATTAATGGAAATTTTTTTACAGGGTGGGGAAAGGGGAGGGGGAGCGGGTGGGGGTGGGAGATTTAAATTTTCACAGTTTTAGTTTTGCTTCATCGACTTCATGACCATGGACTTTATGGAGACTTTGTGTTAGTGGGGTAAATTGGTCTCCTTAATTTTAGTGGTGCGATCATAAAAATCTACCTACTAATGAAAATCTCAAGCATATGGACCAGTTACTAGGATTTTCATTATGAACCTTCTACTACTTTTTTTTTTTATTTATTTTTTTTTTATGTAAATTAACTCATGCTCAAAGACAGATTGAACCCACAGTCTCACACCGTCACTAATAGTCCGTTTGGATTGAGGGGGAAGGAAGCGGAGTAGAATAGAGTAGAGTATAATTAGCCCAAAATTAGCTTATTTTTAGCCAACTCTACTCTACTCTCCTCCACTCTCCCTCCTTCTCTCCTTAATCCAAACAGGCCATAAGGATGGATTGCCAGTTGGGCTACAGCTCCCCAGGACCTTTACTATGTATGATATAGTTAAGCAAGTATTATCAAAAAAGCAATATGAAATTTATTGAACTTCAGCCACAAAATAAGAAATTCATAATAATGGGATTATTTTGTGCACAAGTTTAAGTGATGGATCATTCAGAGTCAATATCCAATTTGACCTTAATTTCATGGCTTGAATAACCAAAAAGAAAAATTAGTAAACAAAAATCAGTTAGATATGATCTGCAATAAGTTGCTTAATCCTGATCACCCCTACCCACCACCACAAGAGTAGAGACAACAATAGAGCCTAGACTTTCAGAAAGGACAGAAACATGGAATAGAGAGAAGGAAACTCTAGTAAGAAAATCATCCTAATTAAAGTCATCCATACTTTCCCATCTTCTTCAAGAAACCTGCAATAATAAATGCTATCCTCTGATCAATTGGAAACTTTGCGAAAATTTTGATATAGAACCTCAATATAATTGGTATGAATGGTTCCATCACTTTACATGACACTAGAAGGACCTGAAAAACACACAAGTGAATGTCATGATGACAGACATCTCCTCAATAGCTAAAGGGCATGCTGCCAGAAAATATGAATAAGCAGAAATAAAAAACTTGGAACACAAACACCTGGCGCATTATGTGCTCTTTTACCAACAGTAGCTGGTGCCAAAATTCTCTTCTTTAGACCAAGGTGAGCTCAGATCTTATTGCCGGACAAAAGGCCTGGAACACCTTTTCCATCCAAAAAGGAGCAGAAATCAATAGGGCCTTTGTTTGAGTAAAACTTTGCAATCACAAAGACATTTCTCTATTGATAAGTTACACACACACTAGGTGGATTTTGAACCCAAAACCTCATCCTCCACCTTACTCTTATAAGGGGAGAAGGTGCATTGAACTACAGCCCAATGGCTTTGCAGTCACAAAGACGTTAGTAAAACATGACTGGATATTTACTTGATTTTGATTAGATAAAATCCATATAAACCATCCACTTGCATGACCTAATTCTTACTTTGACCACTATATCTTTTCAAAAACTCAATTTTCCCCCCCTAATAAAAGATATGGCATATGTTTCTATGAAATCTACAGGATGTCCAGTCAAGCCATTTACATGCTAATCTATAAAATGAAACAACTAGCTGATGAGCCAAATTATGCTGAACAAATGAAATTAATATGCAGAGGAGATAGAAACTGAAATTAAATGTGCATATATAGGACTAAAATAATGGACAGAATAAAACCACAACAGTAGCAGGGACTACACCAACTGGAATAGGAACCAACACTATCAGGACCATAATTTAAAATAAACCACAGAAAACAAGACTAATTGTAAGATGACACTGTTGATCATGTGATGGAATGCAATCCAAAAAGACTAATTATTGAAAATTGAAGAACAATATACACACACACACACACCACCATACATTATAAAGAGTTGAAAGCACTGTCCTACAGTCTTCTTCTCCAGTATGACCTCCAAATCTCTCACGGTTGAACCACCCAATATTCATGTAAAGTTGTCATGAAAGTTCAAGAGATATGGAACCACCTATAGAGTTAATAAAGAGCCATTAAAACTGAATTTGGATTTGATAAATACATATATAAATACATATGCGCATACGTATTTGTAAGTATGTGTGTATACACACACATAATTGCAGGGAAAAAGAGCAGCTGAAACAAGGACAAGAACAAAATTTTCTAGAAGACAATACACCTTCAACAATTTAGAACTCATATATAGCAAATTTAATGCATCAATACAAGTAGGCACACAGAGATTCTGCATGTGGGGTGGGAGAATAATTTAACATGTCAAACCAATGAATATATTTTTATTTTTTTACAGGTCATTGTATTTTATTACAGGAATAGACTACTCAGTGCGCATGAAAAAAAGAAAAGAAAAAGGCACACGCACACGCACACACAAAATAGCCTCAAAGAATTACAACAAAATTATTAAAACTTTTTTTAAAGCCAATAAAAACTATTTCAGATGGTTCAACTGGCTTTAACTGTTTCTAAAATATACTAACAGTAACCTACGCACAACGCAAACTCAACTAAACCCAGTGCTAGACCTGACATACTAGGACAAGTATTTTTGAAGGTAAAATTAGGAGGCAAAACGTGGCACCAATATGTTGCATATGTTCACTAAGTAACATAACTTAACACAATAAATTATTCTCTAAAAGTAATAAACTTAATTGACTAAAAATGAAGCGCAAGCATAAGTGTGTGTTTTTGCGTGTATTTGCACAAACCTACATATATATGTACACACATATTTATATGAACTTAGCATCATAGTTTGTGAAAGTATGGGAACAATTAGTGCACCACAAAGCAATTTTAAAATCAACCTGATATGATTAAAAATATTCCCACTCAAGAACTGTTATAATAATAGCATCTTTCAGCTACTTCCATGATTTCTCGCATAAAACATTCCATAATACTGAAATTAGTTTGAGAGTAAAAACTATGATTTGGGCCTTAAAAGGCTTTGCAAGACAGTTCACACAAATTAAACCATAATTCTTCTGCTCAATCTACAGAATGCCACACGATTTTAAATTCTCACTCAAATGCTAAAAATAAAAGATAAAAATCACTATGCATGCTTGTTTTGGCAAGATATTCCCAGCATCCTTTTTTTTAAGTGCTTGAACCATTAAAGCAAGCTAACGTTAATTGTCCATTCCAGAAATACTGGTTTTGTCCAAGAATTTTATATACAAAATTAATTTTTTTTGTTATTTTTTTATTATTTTATGGCTGTGCTTTATCAAATTTATTTCAATACCAACCAAAGTGTACTTTAAGAACCTGAAAACATAAACACCATTTCCATACCAACCAGAATGTTCAGCACTTAATAAACAGAATATTGCATCACAACCAAAAAGAAAGTATAAGATATTTTGATGAAAATATTGGTCTATTCTCTTAAATATTCTTCTTACATGCATTTCTCCAGTAGTTTATCATGCCCTATGCACGACAATCAACTATTCTTTTAGTAGTACCAAAAATTCACTGCAGACTATGGTTTCTTGTGTTCTAAATACAATAACGCTTTTTTTTTTTTCAAGTGCTAAGTATAAAGTAACCATTACAGAACAATACCCGTGTAGCATGAAACAATGTGTCAAACATTTATAATGCACAATAATCAAAACATGAGAAGAAGAGAGGAAAACAAAAGGGGAAAAGGGGTTGGGGTGATACAGGAAAGCCTAGGCTTCACCACCTAGAACAGTCCTACAGTTAACCTGAAAAATATTAAATGCATTAATTCATGAAGCTAAAGAAGTAATCAACCATGAGAAATATGAGACACAATGAGAGAGATCAAACCCTAACATCAGAAAGCTTTTCTCAATGGAATCCATGACTAGTAGTTCCTCACCATCTTCACTAATTCCTACCAAAATCTACTTCGGCTAACAGCTCAATTTCTTGCATTTCCAGTCAATTGTGGAACCATTTTTCCATTAGCATTACAAAAGAACAGATAGAAGAGGTGTTGCCTTGAAAATCTGCAAGCATATGCTTAATACTTTCACTACCCAATTCATTAAATAAATAAAAAACTAATAATAATAATAATAACAAACAAGTTTGATTAACCAATTCACAAAAATAACAGACCTGAAACCCTTATAAACAAGACCCTTATCAAAAAGCTTGGGAAAGACCCACCAGACTCTCTCCATGAAGCTCAAGTCCTTGGTCTTGTACCCATCCTTGAAGTAAATCCACTGCCTCATCCTCCACACTATCTTCTCCCACTCCTCCACAGCTCCACATAACTATCAATCCATCAATATGAGATATAATATTTTCATAATTCAAATAAAATAAATGCTGATTGAACCCCAAAAAAAAAAGAGTTTCAGACCTGGTGACAATCATCCTGCACTCTTAACTCCAAGAGCCAAAAAAAAAGTTTCAGACCTGGTGACAATCATCCTGCACTCTTAACTCCAAGAGCCAAACCCAGGAACAAGCACATCAACCTGTGCTACCATTACCATGCATAGTGATAACACCATCTATTTCTTAGCACTTATCTGCCATTTTGTTAATCTATCAATTTTTTTTTTCTTTTTCTTCTCATCTTTCACTAATATCTTAGATGCCACAGTTAATGAGTTAAATACAGATGGAAACAAGATTATTGCAATTGGATTGAAAACAAAACATAAGTTAAACAAGGTGTCATGTGACTCTTGTATAAGTTCAAGATGCCTCTATCACAAGGTTTTTTTTTGGATCGATGTAAAATTGCTTTATGAGCTAACTGAATCCAGAATGATCCTGAGATGAAACTGTCCCACAGCTAACTGAAACCAAAATAGGCTGCATCTCCCAGCTACCCTGCTTAAGGTTGTGGCTACACTGGTACATTCAAGACTTTTCAATGGTAGTTAACAAAACCATTTGAAAGAGGAAGTACCTATAAACTTCAAAGCCATCGTGCCTAAAAAATTAAGGCTATTAACTACATAATTTTGAGCTATAATTAATATCCTTTGAAATTTTTAGACTCGCAAATAATAAAGAGCCCAATATTAGTTCTATGGTCGAAGTATATAAACAAACTCTCTTTTTTTGATAAGTAAAAGAGAGAGTTTAAAAAGCACAATTGGAAAATAAGACAGTTTCAATCCAGTAATAGGAAACAATAAAAGGTGAAAAAGCACAATTGGAAAATACATAATATTCACTAAGTCATTAGTATTGAGATGGTAGATTACAATATCTGAGATAGAAAAATTCAACCATCTAAAAAATGAAAATTGATTTACAAAGGAATGCAACAAAGCAAATTGCTAACAAAAATGTTTTATAGGTGTGAATTTCAAGTGGCATAAACATCAAAAGTAAAGGAAGGTTGGCAACGAGTTGAAGGCCTTGAACCCATGATATCGCCCCAGGCACAGGATGCTTAACAAAGTAAATAAACTGTCTCACCCATCTAATTGCATCAGAAACTTGTGATTCAATAGCATTTTAGCTGTCATTCTCTCCAGTGGATTCCTCAAAAAGCAGCCAGCCCCTCAAGAAGTCTTCCGCTGCCTTTGAAATATAGCTTGGAATAGGTGGTGATTCACAAGCAACGTGAGATATAATGTCAGAAACCAATGCAGTGTCCCATGGTGGCTCTCCAGTGAGCATCATGAGCACTGTACAACCTACAGCCCAAATATCTGACGGCACCTCCTGCATGCCAGACTTCACCATTTCAGGAGAAAAGAAATACCTTGTCCCCCTCACAGAAATCTCCTCTTTGCCAACCCAAAATCTGCAACTTGACGTCAAACCCATCTGCAATAGGCACTAACAGGATATTATCAGGCTTGATATCACAATGAACAAAGCCATGTTCATGCACGTGTTTTAACCCAATCAAAATAGAGCGTGTGTATTGGCAAATAAGGCAGTCGGGCATGGGAGAACCAAAAGCACAGTAACTTTCAATTAAATCCATAAGGCTTCCTCCCGAAGCAAATTCCAGAAATAGATTGTAGACAGTGTCCCCTTTCTTAGCGGCAGTGATATCTAAAGCAAAGGACTGAATTACATGAGGACAGCCAGTCAAAAAGGGCCTTCAGTGGCAGATTTGACAGCCATAACTGAGGGAAAGCATGTAATTGAGGGAATTTGCAGGATAGTGCAGTAGGGTGAAAGAATATAATAAGTTAACGTAGGTTTTTAAGGATTTTGGAAACTAGCATCTCGTGTTTTAAAAACTCGAGATCAATGACAAAAATCAAGACTCTCAAACTCGAGTTCTACTGCTGCCGTGGAGTAATTTAGCCACATGGAACTCGAGCTTGAAAGACTCGAGTTCCATAGCAGTAGATTTGATGATGGAGAAGGAGAAAAGGAGAAGAAGAGAAGGAAAAGAAGATCCAGATCAAAAGAAGAAGAAGAAGACGACCGGGAGAAAACTGGATCTGAAGAAGATGAGCGATCGTCGATGACGGCGAAGAACGCGTTGGCCAGATTGTCGATGATCGCGGTGGCGAGCAAACGGCGCATTGCGGAGATGAGCGTCGGTGAGCCGCGGTAGGTTTTTTTCGCTGGAATGAAGCGGAATTCGAAGACGATGCCTTTAGGGCGGGTGACATTGACGGAAGGATCAGCGTGGACGTAGACATTATAGAGGTTTTTGGAAAGGGCATTTTGGAAAAACTGCTACTAGAGAGGGGCGAAGTGGAGGTCAGAGTTGGTGAGGAAGAGGAAAGCGATCTTGAGTTTCGGGTTTTTGGAGGAGAGGTGGGAGAATGTGTTGGAGAGAGAGGCAGCGCGGTTGAAGAGAGAGAGATTGTTGAACTCGTCGGGGAGAGGGATTGGAACAGAAGGGTGACGCCAACAAAACTGGATCTGAGGAAGAAGAAGATCTAGATCCACCGAAGAAGGAACTCGAGAAAGACTCGAGTTCCAACTAGATATTCCATCCAGGTCAGCATAGCATTCCTTGAATCTCAAGTGTTAGAAACTCGAGTTATAAATTGAACTCGAGTTTTAGAGTCTTGAGATGCTATTTTGTTACTTAGTTTGCAAACTTGACAACTAATGAAAATGTTTAAAAAATAATGTTAAATGAAAAAAAAAATTCCATGTAATTTCCAAAGTGGGTTTTGCAATATACATAGAGACAAAGGTCCCTTTCCCGATGAATGACCCTCTAGACCACCACAACCCTTCCTCACCGTCACTCTCCATCTCCTTCTTTCTCATTCCCTTCATTAGTCTGACCTAGGGGCGGCGTTACGTGCTGACCAGGGGGTTAAATGAAACCCCCTAACCTGGAATTTTTTATTTTTTATTTTATATATATATATAAATTCTTTTATAGAAATTGTTTTAACTCCCCTTATATTTGAACACCCTTACCATAAATTTTGTTTAAATTTAGCTTAAATAAACTTGAATATGATAATTTTAATGCTACTTTCACAATAGAGGGTAAGTGACAAGTTGTAACTAGTTTTTATTTTGACCCATAACATCACTTTTTTACATTTCTTTTTTGCTAATATATCACCTTTTTTCCCCCCTACTTTTAACAACTTGTCACGTATATTTTGTTATGAAATTTTTGTGCAAGTGTTGCATCAACAGCATTACTCTTAAAATATTTAATTTTATAATAAAGAAAAAATGTTTCAAATTTTTGCTCATTCTTTAAAAATAAATAAATAAATAAACCTTTTATCTAGAACTCTGGCTTACTTTTCTGTTAGACAACAATACGAAGTTGTTTTTCCTTGCATTTTTCTTCTTCATCAACAAAAAATTATGCTATCATTCCAACCAACTGATCTATATTTATATCTGTGATTTCTTTCTTCATTCTCTCTATCTCTCTTTCTTCAATCTATGTTTTCTTAGCTTTTATCTTTATTTGATCAAGTAGTTTTCTTAGCTTTTATCTCTGTTTGCTCTAATTCTAAGAGAGTGACTATGTGTATGGTTAAAAAACCATACACTTTAAAAGCAAATATATATATATATATATATATATTAGTTTTTTTTTTTCTTAGTTCACATTTACTCCTAGGCTATGTTTGGCAACATGTAAAATATTTTCTAAGTGTAAAATATTTTTAGGTGAAAATATTTTTGAGAAATGAAAATATTTTTAAGTGTTTGTTTGCATTTTGAAAATTGCTTTGGAAAATGTTTTCAGGTGTTTGGTTTTATTTTGAAAATGCTCTTTTTCTATTACTTTTTCACATTTTCTCAACTTCCAAACAAATTTTATAATAGAAAATTTCAATGTATAAACTTAAAAAAACCAAACTCAAAACAAAATCACTCATTAACACTGTCATCCTCGGTCAAACTGAGAGAGGGAGGAAGAAAGAGTGAGTTATTGAGGAAAAAAGAGAGGTAGATTGAGAAAGAGATAGAGGTGATCGGTCATGGGTGCGTTGATCTAGATGCGGTAGCAATGAGATCGAATGGGTGGTGGCGACGAGATCGCAAGTAGACGATTTGACCCGAATCGCATGCATGACGGTAGGGCTGTGGGTTGAGGACGATGATCTGGGCTTCACCGACGGCCAACCTCTTCGTGCTTTGGCTTGGGCTTGGCGTGACTTGTGAGTGATGCGTGGAGGGGAATGGGGCTGCGTGATCTAACTGGATTCGGGGGTGGGTGGTTGGAGTTTGTGACTCTCCCTTCTAGCTCTCTCTCTCTTCTGGTGTGAGAGTTCGGAAAATGGGTTTTGAAGGTAAATGGGATCTATAAATGGATTTACGGGTGAAGGGGCTCTATTTTACAGTTAAAGGAAATGATTTTCAAGTTGACCATATTTTACATGTGCACCCAAACACACGTGAGGGTATAAAATATTTTCTCAATTCCATTTACACCCGAAACAAACATCCCTAGTCCCACTCCTAGGTTTGTTATTATTCTTCTTTATTATATATTTTTATTTAATTAATATTACACATAAATATAATAAGCTATTATGCATTCAATGGTTGTTGTCTTACTGATCTTTAAACTATTAATAAATTTTTTAGACTATTACACGATATAGTTGTATTGTGTACTAAATTGTATTTATTTTAGATTACTGTATATAATATGGAAGTTGCATATACAAAAAATAATAATAATAATAATAATAATAATAATAATAATAATAATAATAAATAATCATTTTAATTTTTAATCACTCCCATGACAAATTCCTAACTCCGCTACTACTAACCTCCTAAAAAAAATCCTAGGGCCACCACTTCTCTGACCATACCAGAAAAAGCATTCTAAAATCTTATGGTGGAAAAGATCTAATTGGAACAACAACGAAAAATTCTTTAAGGGTTCGAGAGCAATGGTCGAATAATTTTTTGAAACTATGCTATGCTTCGTTGTTCTCTTTCAAACAATGGTCACTAATCCTAATGCGGTTCGGATTTTATAATTTGATTTTTTAAAAATAAATAAATAAATAAAGGCAGTTCGAGAAATAAAATAATAATAAAAAATGAACCGAAAATTGGTTCGGTGTTGGAAGACTGAGCCGGTTTCTATCTTCTGTAGTTTCTCCTCCCACATCTGATCTCAAAGACACAAACGGCCAATTCTAATTTACAACTAGGAAAACAAAACTAAAGTGTACCTCCTAGACTTTGTTTTTGACCGATTTACAACTAGTCTAATATAAATATAACAAAATAAAAAAGAGATGTTAAAAAAATGAGTAGTAATTTTGCATTTCAAAACCTACAAAAATGGGTTTTTTTTTTTGTTTTTTTTTTAAAAAAATAAAAAATTAGACGATTGTTACTTTAGATTGACTGACTATGTAAAATTTAGTTACACTCTTATTTATAAACTTTGCATGTCTCATATATTTAGTTCATAACTAGTCCCAAGTTTGAGTAAAAGATAAGGGTTGCACTATGTTGACAACTAATGTAAAATTTAGTATTATTAGTCCCTTTGTCAACTTTCATCAGTTTTCTTGTTTATGTGTTTAACAGAATAATGAAGAGACATTTTTTTTTTAAAGGATTTTGTTGATGAATACCCTAAGGGCTGTAATTATACATTTAAAAATAATAATAATAAAGTCAAACTGTACACATATTTAAAAAAAAAAAGAAAAAAAAAAAACATACACACACAGTCTCTGAATTTGTGCATTTACATGTGTATTTTATTTTTTGAAAAGTGCAATCTGCCATAATTTAGCAGTTACTAATTTTAACAATTACCCTTAGGACACTCGTTAAGAATACTCTTTTTAAATTTTTTTTATTTTTTTATTACATGATAAGTTCTCTCTCCTTCTTTGGTATCAACATTGCCCAGATAGATTCTATCATACGTTGGGAAGTATACATTAGTTCTCGGGTGGTTAAAGTTGGTTTCCCTCAACTCTCTCCACACTATTGTAGCAAGTTTCCTTTCTCCCCAGGGAAAGATGCGTTGTTTTCCAAAATAGTGTCAAATTCCTTGTTTTTCTTGTGCCTTTAGTGGTCCTATCTATTCTAAGAGTTCTAGTTTTTCTTTCTCTGTGTATTTTGATCTTGTTTTGTATGGGGTAATGCAATTGTGGTGGAAACAGTGGAACTGAGTTTTGTTTGTGATATAATTAAAGTCCCAATTCCCACATATCTCTTCTCTATCTCTTTTTCTCAGTAATTGTGTTCATTTTGCTGTGTTGTTTAAAGAGAAAGTTTCTATCCTTCGGTATTGTATGTTTTGGCACTTATGTCTAGATCTTATTAATTTAAATAATATTCAAGATTGGTGAAAGATGGGCTTTTAGAACCATTATTTTGTTATATTCCCAGTCAATGAATTCTATTTAGAAGATAATAAGATCTAGGGCTCCTTTTTGTAAGGGAATGAAGTTCCAATGACTTCTTTAAGTCAGTGCATACATAAAGGAGGAATAGGGCTCTTTTAAAAGTAGAATGTTCTAGAAGAAAAATGTCAGAATTTGTTGAAAAACAACTATAAAATACATTTAGAAATGAGATGGTTATATTAGATACACCACAAAATATTATTCTGTAGATAACTATTACACTGGTACAATGTTGTAGAGGAAGGATTATCAATTACTAAATAAATTCATACTTTTGGAATAATCTTTTGAAGTCATTCCACAAGGATATGAATTTGATTATCGGTCCTACGTAAAGGTAATAGATGATATGAATATTGATTACTGGATCAAGGTTATGTGAATAGAATTAGATTCTATTTAAAGTCTAGAACTTGTAGAGGCGCCTATTGGCATTAAGCCTATTGTTTTCAAAAAGGTCTACAAGTAAGTGAGATTGATAGATTTGAAGGTGTACATCTTCAAAGTCAAGACTAGTGGCGAAAAGATTTATTTAGAAAGAAATGGTTCGACTATGAAAAGATTTTTTCACCAATAGTCAAGTTTAACTCTATCTAGATTTTCTTATTCATTATATTTCATTTGGATGAAATATGACAATGAATATCAAGAAAACTTCTTTTAGTAGCAATCTTGAGAAAGACATCTATATGATGTAACTAGATTTTTTCATAACAAAGAACCAGTAGTGTTTAGTATGTAAGTTGCTTAAAGTCCATTTATGGATTAAAGCAAGCATCTAGATCATACAATATCATCTTTGATCAAGCAATCAAGTTGTTTGATTTTGATCAAGTATTAAAAGGCCTTATGTGTGTAAAAGCTATATAAAATAATAAATTTCTTAATGTATATTGATGACATTCTAATAATTTAGAATGATGTAGAGTCATTGTCATCAATGGAGTTTTTTGTTGTCTAGTCCAGTTTGATATAAAGTACTTGAGAAAGACTAGTCACATGCTAAGAATTAAACTTTGTTAAAATCCAGAAATTAGGATATTGGGTCTATCTCAAACTGCTTAAATTGATTAGATTCTAGACAAGTATAGCATGTAATACTTCAAGAAATGATTCTTTCCTTTTAAGTTTGAAGCTCATTTATATAGGACTATAGTCCTAAGACATATAAAAGGAAGAGCATATTAAGACGGTTCCATATACCATATCAATAGGAAGTCTTTATGCTATACTATATATTAGGCTAAATATTTATTTTGCGGTGGGCATGGTAAGCAAATATCAATTGAATCTAAGATCACTTATTTTAGTGGGATTAAAGCATATACTCAAATATCTTAGGAGAATGAGGGATTATATGCTTGTCCACCAAAGTGAGGATTTGATAGTTACTGGTTGTACAAATATTGATTTGTAGTTTGATTGTGATTCATGAAGTTGGACTTCAAGATATGCGTTCATCCTGGGTGGTGAAGATACATGTTAAGCATACATATTATCTCATTATAGAGATATGAATACGTGAGATGTAATAGTAGAAAAGATAATTTATGCAATAAATCTGACTGCAACTTGTTTCCAAACCTTGCCATAGAGTGAATATGAATTACCCTAAAGGAAATAAATGTCGGATATATGGTAAATTGTCTTTGAAGGCAAGTGGGAGATTGTTGGGGTTTATGCCCTAAAATCCAATTTAATGGCATGTCATAAATAGTTAAATTGTTTAATTATATGAGATTATTTATAAATGAACTAATGGAACATTATCATAGTCCTTGAGATGCATTGTATGTGATTTTTATGATTTAGTTACAGAAGATATAAATCACAAGTTCCTTGTAAACTCAAAACATAGTTCGTAGTTGGTGATGAAATTGGGCGTTTCATCTGTGAAGACTATAACACATCAACTATGATGATTTGTCTTGATCATGGAAGTGGAGACTTCTAGTTGATGTGTTGATGTATCTTAAGAGTTAAGACATATTGAATTAGATTGCTGTGAGATTAATTATTTAATTAAAAACTGTCACCTGAATAATTAATCTCACGACTTCTAATTTCATAGACTCTCAATCTTGAGAGGATAGTGAACTCGATCATGAAATATAGGTTACTTTGATATATCAGGAGTGAGATTTAATATTTACAGTAAAAACCTCAGTATGTTGGATAACCACACGTAATGTTGAGGGAACACATATTCTCAAGATATTATCCATAATCTCTTTTTTAGAGACACGAAATATCCTCTTGAGATAAGTTTAATGGGAACTGGTTATTCAGGGCGCCCACTTTAGTAAGGAGTTACCAAAGTTTATATTTATTGAAATTGGTTTTCAATAAATGTGAATAACTAAAAGATTAAACTGGGTACTCAAGGATAAAATAGTTGTTTACAAAGTCACAGATCCTTATGACTTTGTTCACTATGGATATTTCATGGAAGGGTCAAATGATATCATTAGACTCTTGAGATATAATTTATTAATAAGGCCTAGAGTGCAATTATATTTATATAGTAGTATTAAATATAATTAATGGTAACTTTAGACTTGTCAAAAGTTGACAAAAAAGCCCAAAGCCCATTAGAGCTAGAGTCTTATTTGTTCCCTTTGGTCTCATCTCAAGCTACAAACTAAAGCCCAATTAGGTAGGCCCAAAAGCCTAATCCAATTAGATAATCAGTTTTTATTTAATAAGAGTTATTAAATAAAGTAATTACCAAGGTAGTTAAAATGTATGTATGATAAAAAGAAAAAAAAAACCAGTTTTTCTCTATAAGGAGAAGAATAAAGATTTTCTTTGAGAACCAACGTACATAAAGACTGATTGAGAGACCACACTTCTTGGGCACCACATGGAATTGGGATGAAGATTGGAGGTATTCTTAAGTCTTGGTTTTGAATTTCACAGCATCAAGGTACGCTTTTTATTCTTTATTCTAAAATTCAAGGTTACATGTTATCTCTCATGAATGAAGTAGATCTGTGATTGTTACTTCTGCTATGTGTTTTGTATGAAATGCAAAACTAGATTTTCCAATAGGTTATAGGTGATTTTAATGAATTAACGGGATTATCTAAGAAAGAAGGTGGTGCAATGAGACCGACTCATCAAATGAAAAAATTTGTTGACATTTTGAATTGGTGTGGTATGAAGGATATGGGTTTGTTGGTTCAAAGTTTACATGGCTTTATCAAAAATTTGATGGGACTCAAATTAGGGAGAGGTTGGATAGGGCTTTAGCAACTGTGGATTGAATGATTAAGTTCCTTCAAGCGAAACTTTTCCATAGATCTACATCAGTTTCTGATCATCGTCCTTTGTCTTTGCAATTGGTGAGGAAGCCAAAATCTAGAAATTATGGTAAGATTTTTAGATTTGAAGCTATGTGGTTGAAGGATGAGAGTTGTGAGGATGTTGTTAAATCTGCTTGGGAAGAAGGATTACTTTTAGGGACTGAATTTCCTAGTCAACAATACATGGCAAATTGTAAAACAAAGTTGTAGCTTTGGAATAGAGATGTCTTTGGACATGTTGGTAAGAAAATTGCAGATTTGAAGAAACAATTATAGTGGTTGGAATTCCAATCCAATACTCCTGAGAATGTGGCTGCTATGAGATTAGATAAGGAAGATTCTATGTGGCATCAACGATCTAGACTGAATTGGATTCAAGCAGGGGACCGAAATACAACCTTTTTTCACTCTAAGGCATCATCATGCTTTCAAAGAAATACAATAGATGGATTGTTTGACCAAGATAATGTTTGGAAGAATGAAGATTCTGCTGTACAAAATATCATTTTGAACTATTATGATGACCTGTTTAAGACTTCCAATCCTATGGAATTCTCTGAATTAATTGATGTTGTCCAGCCGAAGGTGTCTTCAGAGATGAATGCAATGTTAACTACCGATTTTCAAGAGTTTGAGGTATGTAGAGCTCTAAAACAAATGTATCATCTTAAATCTCCAGGTCCTAATGGTATGCCACCTTTATTTTTTCAACACTTTTGCCCTACTATTGGCGGTGTGGTTAGTAAAACTATTTTGGATTTCCTTAATTTAGGTGTTATACCTCCTTAATTTAATGAGACTCATATTGTTTTAATTGCAAAGGTTATGGATCCAAGAAAGTCACTAATTTTCGCCCCATTAGCTTATGCAATGTCATTTATAAATGGGCATCTAAAGTTCTTGCAAACAGACTTAAGAAAGTTTTACCAAACGTTATAAGTGATTCTCAAAGTGCCTTTGTGCATGGCAGGTTAATCATTGATAATGTTTTGGTGGCTTTTGAAACAATGCATCATATCAATCAAAAGAAAAATAGAAGAATTGGGTAGATGGCTTTAAAATTAATTATGAGTAAAGCTTATGATAGGGTGGAGTAGATTTGTTTGGAAAAAAAATAATGGAAAAGTTGGGTTTAAGGAAAGGTGGAGGAGACTTATGATGCAGTGTATTTCTACAGTTTCATGTGCTGTTCGAATTAATGGAGTTCCTTGAGGCCAAATCACTCCTTCACGTAGTTTACACCAAGGGGATCCTTTGTCTCCTTATTTGTTTTAATTTGTGCAGAAGGTCTTTTAGCTTTAATCAAGAAAAGTGCGCAGTATGGTTTTATGCAGGGAGTGGCAATTTGTAATGGAGCCCCTAACCTTTCTCCTTTACTCTTTGAGGATGATAGTCTTATATTTTGTAAGGCTACTTTGGCTGAATGTGATTCATTGCAGCATGTACTAAAAGTTTATGAGGAGGCTTCGGGACAACAATTGAATAGGGCTAAAACTTCATTGTTTTTCAGCAGTAATACTGAGAATGATGTTAAAGAGGAGATTAAGATAAGATTTGGGGCACAAATTATTAAACAACATGAGAAATATATTGGTTTACCTTCTTTGGTGGGTAGGAAGAAAAAAAAAAATACCTTCAATAATATTAAAGAAAAATTGGCAAAAAAGTTAGCAGGATGGAAGGAGAAGTTGTTGTCAAAGGTTGGGAAAGAAGCGTTGATTAAGGTTGTTGCACAAGCTATTCCGACTTATGCTATGAGTTGCTTTCCTATTCCTGATTCCCTTTGTGATGAATTGACTAGTATGATATGGAATTTGTGGTGGGGACAAAAGAAGGATGAAAAGAAAATGGCATGATTAAGTTAGGAGAAATTGAGTCTGCCTAAGTCATGTGGAGGAATGGGGTTTAAACTTTTAAAACCATTTAATTTGGCTCTATTAGTGAAGCAAGGTTGGCGTCTTCAAGTGGGTCAGAATTCATTGGTGTATAAAGTTTTCAAAGAAAGATATTTTCCAGATTGTGATTTTCTACATGCATCTTTAGGGGAGTAAGCCTTTTTTTTTTATTTGGAGAAGTATCCATTCGGCCAAGGGGATTGTTGAAAGAGGAGTTCTATGGCGTATGGGTAATGGTCAGAGTATTAGGATATGGGATGATAAGTGGATTCCTAATTCTTCTTCTCATCAATTTATCTCTCCTAGACAATCATGTTCACGGGTCTCTATGGTGAGTGATCTTATTGATGTGGAAAAGAAGTCATGGGACTTGGATATTCTTAATTAGGTTTTTCTTCCTTTTGAGGTTGAAATTATTGAGGGAATTCCTTTAAGTAATCATATGCTTGTTGATAAACAAATCTAGTTTGAAACTGCAAATGGAATTTTTTCAATTAGGAGTGCTTATAAGATTGCTTTGGAGATGCAGGAAACTAATGTGGGTTGCTCTGTTTCAGATGGTGGTAGCATGCATGCCTTTTGGAAAAAAATTGTGGAAGTTTCAAGTCCCTAATAAGGTTAGACATTTTGTTTGGAAAGCAGCCAAAGATATTTTGCCAACAAAAACTAATTCAATCCAGCAACATGTGATTGTTGATGATTTATGTGAGGAATGTGGGCTGTATGCTGAGTCTCTATTTCATTTGTCAATGGAATGTCCTAAAGCTTGGGAAATTTGGGGCTTTATTCAATTTTCTCATCTACTTTCTTCAATGAATTTTCAAAGTTTTATGGACTTTCTATGGTATATTGTAATGGTGGCTAAATGGTCAAACGAGGATGTGGCCTTGGTTGTTACCATTGTATAGGCTTTATGGACAAACAAAAATGAAACACAGTATGGAGGGATGAGAAAATCTGAGAACCAGAATTTTTAGTGGTGTATCCAATACTTAGATGAATATTGGTCAGCTTGTAGTCTACCTGTGAAGAAGTCTAGTGCAACAGAGAAAAACTGGGTGCCTCCTACAGGTTTAAACTGTAAGGTGAATGTAGATGGTGCTGTGTTTTCTGCTCAAAAAGTAGCTAGAAAAGGCATTGTAATCAGAGACAATGAAGGACATTTTATTGCTGGACATAGTATGAAGCTTAATCTTCCTTTGGGAGCGATTGAAATTGAGGCTAAGGCTTTTGAAGTTGGAATTGCTTTTGCTGGGGAGATTGGGATTTGAGATTTTGTTTTGGAGGGTGGCTCTTTTATTATGACACAAGCTTTGTGTGATTCTGCCCCAGCACCATCTTCAGTGGCTTCTCTGGTTTATGGTATTGCAGCGGTTGCTCATGATTTTAAGAGTGTGAAATTCTCCCATGTCTGTTGCAATGGAAATATTCCTGCTTATTTGTTAGCTAAACATGTTTTAGGCATTGTTGATTACTGTGCTTGGATTGAAGAGAGCCTTTGTTTTATTGAACAAGCTCTTCTCCATGATGTATCTACGGCTATTACTAATTAATGAAGTTTCAGTTTGTTATCAAAAAAAAAAAAAAAAAATTGCCTAGATTCTCTCTCTTTTTTATTTGGAAGTATTGGTTTACTTTGGGTTTTAGTTTGTTTAAATGAGGTTGATGTTGGGTATTGGAAAAGTTAAGAGGCTTTTTTTTTTTTTTTTTTTTTTTTTTTTTTTTTGGAAAAATTGAGAGTTTTGGGCACTAGGTACAATTTTTTTTTTTCTTGAATTGCCATTTAAAAAAAAAAAATCAAATCCAACAAAAAAATTATTTTCAGTTTTATAGTGTTTTTCCCTTCACAAACCTATTGGAAATTATTTTATATTTCCATTTTTTGTTTACTCTTATCATTTTCTCCCAAAAAAAAAAAAAGTAGTCACTCAACCCAAAAAAAAAAAGTCATCAACTTAATCCAGCAAATAATTTTTCGACCCAATAATAGTACAATTATTTAAATACAAAAAAAAAAAAAAAAAAAAAAAACCCATTCAAGCCTATCTAACAATCCAAATTTAAAATAGATAAAAAAATAAAAAAAATCCAAATCTACTCACTTTTTTCGATATAAATTAAATACAACCAAAAACTCTATCTATTTAATTACAATAAGTAGAATAAAAAAAAAATTAAGTGTAGAGAAATAGAAACTGATTATAAAATGTATTACGAACACAAATCCTTTGTCCCATTTTATGCTCAACCAATCACAATTTATCATGCATTCGTTTGACTTTCTTCCTTATAAAATAATTAGAGTTAAAAAAAAAAAAAAAAAAAAAGTCTTGGCAAGTTTTGATTGATGGAGCAAAGTGGAACACAGAGACAAAGGATTTGTATTCATAACTTCAAATAATCATAAAACTATCTTTTAGTCTCAACCTACATAAATAAAGACATATTCATAATTCATTACATAATTTACATTACTCAATGAATTGATAAAAGCAACACAATATAACTATAAAAAATCACTATTTATTAGGTTAAGCAACAAAATATTAAAAGATTATAAATTTTTTTTGGATATCTCTAAATAAATTTTGATATAAATTTATTAACTAGAAATTAATTATATATTTATTTGATGCTTTCTTTTTCATAAAACTTATTTATGTATTTATTTTTGGGAATCCTTACTAAGGGAATTCTTAAGGGACATTTGATTAGTTTGATGTTACATTACATTGCAATGTTAAATTCTTGAAATATTTGATACATGAAACCGCATTACAACAATATAAGATAAGATTAAGGCGTTTGGTTCATTAATTAGATTCCCATCATAATCCAATAATGTAACACAGGATACTTGATTTACAAACATTCTTAGAAACAATTAAAATTATTATACTAATAAATTGATTCAAAATAGTCTTAACACTTAAAAATGCTAAAATTTCTCTTGAACAACAAACTACCCTGGGAAGACCTTAGATAACCAAATTACACCTAAAACATCAAAAATACACTTGAATTCTAAAAAAATGACCAAAATACCCCAAAACCTCTAAAACGACCGAAAATACCCTAAAACCTCCAAAATTACCCCAAATGCATCAAAATGACCAAAACATCCCAAAACCTCTAAAACGACCGAAAATACCCTAAAACCTCCAAAATTACCCCAAATGCATCAAAATGATCAAAATGCCCCAAAACCTCTAAATGACCAAAAATCCCCCTAAATTTTTAAACTAACCTAAAATATATGAAATCTCTGAAATGACCAAAATACTCCTTAAAAACTTTCATAATGACCAAAATAATCTTGAAACTTCTAGAATGACCAAAAATATCTTAAAACTTCCAAAATGACCAAAATACTCTTGAAACCTATCAAATAACCAAAAATACCCAAAACCATTGAAATGTCCAAAATACCCTTGAAACATATGTAATGACCCAAAATACCTTGAAACATATATAGTGACCAAAGTACTCCCAAAACGTCTAAATGACCAAAATACTAAGAAACTTTTAAACTGACCTAAAATACCCGAAACCAAAGCGATCAGATTTTCATTGGCAGTTCAATGACTCAGCCTATGATCTCGGTCCACGCGTAGTGCCATTATTGCACAAAAATTAGGGGTAACAAAATACTCCATCTTGTTCTTTGTCTAATATTTCTCATTGCAATCAAAATATCAGACAAATAAAGAGCAATTGTTAACACCATATTTTGTTCACTCTTGATTTACGTGTAAAATTTAAAAAATAAGATAATCACATTACAATGATTTATAGTAATGCGAATGTCTTGGTAATCTTACATTATCATAATGTTTTTCTTACAAATAAACGAACCAGACGCCGTAATTAATGACATTACCGTAATGTTGCTGTAATATTTGACACATTACGGACAACAAAATGCCCTCTTAGTGGGGATTGAAATGAAGATGTCTAGGTCTATATATAGCACTAGCTAGGTTGCACTGGGTACATATATATATATATATATAAAAGTCCTATTCTTATTCAGTCTAGAATGAAGTTAAGCGTATGTCCAAACACATTCACTTCTGATGATAGAGTTAGGTGAATAGAATAGTAGAATATACTGTCGAAAGAAGAAATAGATAGAGACCGTTCCAGTTGGAATCAATAGCTAGCTAGCTAAGTCATGCATCTACGTGTCAAGCTTCTACCACACCAAATTTAAGCTATAACATCTCCACTTTTCAGCCATGCAAAGACTTTCATCCACCTTGCCTTCCTCATATTTCATTTTCTCTTCCCTAGACCCTAATTCTCATTTGGTAAACAAGGTCACTAACGAAGTAAAGGAGCAGCTAGCATAATCATCAGAACTAGATATTGCATCAAAAATGAGGTTGGTCGTCAAAGAGTGATTATTAGTCTAGTCTAGAAAGGTTTCAAAAGAAAATTAAATATATAATCATTAATTAGTATCCCGTGCCACCATCACCATGCCCCGGAGATATGCGTTTGGGAGGGCAGATGAGGCAACCCACCCTGACTCCATCAGAGCCACCTTAGCAGAACTCATTTCCACTTTCATATTTGTCTTTGCTGGCGAAGGCTCTTTACTAGCTCTTGGTATATCTCCAACTCTACGCTACATGCATGCTCAGCTTTTAACTCTTTTCTTGCTCTAAGCTTCTCGTGCAGTACTGCAGTGATAATTAAGTAAAATATAAGATCTTGATGCTGATGTGCATGCATGTGTTAGAATAATACTTAAGTAATTAAAATAATCTTTTCCTAATAGTTTAAGTTTGGGACTATCATGATATTGGAACAAATGATTATGATATTACAACATATGGTTAAAAATACTGAATGAATTGTATTGTATTTCTCAAATGAAAGAATATACATGAGTGCCTTTATATAGAAGACATATGAGTGCAATATAAGTAAGAGTGTAGTACAAGAATGTATACTATACAAGTAATCTAGTTGGGCCTAAAGTCCACAATACTATACACATTAATAGCCCCCCTTAAACTCAAGGTGGATATGAGATGTTGTCAACCAAAGTACGAAGGCGTTCTTTAGGATGTGACTTGGTGAAGATATCTACAAGTTGATCTTTAGAGGAAACTGAGATCAGCTTGAGAGCACCATGGACAAGATGATAACGGATAAAATGACAATCAATTCGATATGTTTAGATCGTTCATAGAAGACATCATTGTGAGTAATATAAATGACACTCTGGTTGTGACAATAAAGAGGAGTAGCAAAGGATGTAGACACACCTAAGTCTTTGAGAATCCATCGTAGCCAAAGGAGCTCAGATGTGGTATCAGCAAGGGCACGATATTCTGATTCAGTATTGGAGCGAGCCATATGAGTTTGTTTTTTACTTCACCAAGAAATCAGAGAAAAATAAAGAAGAAAGCAATAACCAGTGATGGATCTACGATTAGTGGGATCTTCTGCCCAATCAGCATCAGAAAATGCACAGAGAACAAAAGGAGACTAAGCAGAGTAGAAAAGACCATGGAAGAGGGTGCCCTTTAGGTATCGAAGAATGCGCAGAATAGCAGCATAGTGAGTCAATCGTGGAGCAAACAGATACTGGGTCACCTGGTGAACAGCATAAAAAATGTCTGGACGAGTGACAGTGAGATAAACTAGGCTGCCAACCAAGCGTTTGTAAAGAGAGGGATTAGACAATGGTTTCCCTCCTGAGGGAGTCAGACGCGGATTAAGCTCAACTGGAGTGTCAATAGTCTTGCTATCAGTGAGTCCAGATCGAGATAAGAGTTCAGAGACATACTTGGCTTGAGTAATATAAAGTTCATCTGTAAAATGAGTGATTTCAAGACCCAAGAAGTAGCTGAGATGTCCAAGATCTTTCATCTCAAATTGCTGACTGAGAAAATCCTTAAGTTCTTGAATGCCATTGAGGTCATCACCAGTTTTGATCATATCATCCACATACAGGAAAAGTAAAATAGTGCCTTTGTTAGTGCGACGAAGAAATGAATATAAACCTTGTTAAAGTTAATAGAGAGACCAGAAGGAGGTTGCATATAAACTTCTTCACTTAAATCCCATTAAGGAATGCATTTTTGACATCCATTTGAAAAATGTCCCATTTACTGGCAGCAGCAACAGCTAAGAGGGCACGAACAGATGAGATACAAGCAATCGGAGCAAAGGTCTCTTCATAATCAATCTCATACTCCTGTGTAAAACCTTTTGCAACGAGACGAGTTTTGTAGCGCTCAATGGACCCATCAGAGCAAGTCTTAATCTTATAGATCCGTTTACAACCAACCACAGATTTCCTAGGAGGGAGTGTCACCAAATCTCAAATATGGTTTTTAGATAATGCATCAAGTTCCTCTTTTATTGCAATTTGCCATAAAGGGTCAGTGGAAGAGTGATAGTCAAGTAAATGTGCAGGAATAGACCTTACCCGAGTTGAGTGACGAGGTGGAATGCCTTATGCAAGATCTTCAGGCATAGCAGAAGTAGGGGACCCAAGCTCAGGGTTGGGGTTAGGTGGCTCGTCTTCGACCTGTTCATTAAAATGTGAACTAGAAAATGGATCAATGATATCTGGTAGTTGGACAGAGAAGTCTACAGGATGCGGAAGCAAAAGCATAAAGTGTAAAACATAATAACACACGAGGGTTATGTGGTTTAGCTTAACGGCCTACATCCACGGAAGAAACCCTAATGGGCTACATTAATAATACATTAGAGGGTAGTACAAATTCTGTGTTACAATGAATTATAACATGTGTATATATAGTAGACTAAACTCTAGATTAATAGACTTCTAGTACAAGTAGGAGACTTTGCTTGCACACAAAGTAGAATTAGGCTTGGGCTTATACTAATGGGCTAATATATCTCTAACATCCCTTCTCAAACTAAAGATGGAAGCTTGATGAAATTTTGAGATTTGATAAGGCTGAGAAGATCCTTTAAATGAAGTTTGGCTTTGTGACGGTAGTTTAAGGAAAGCAATAGTCTTGCAGTATTAATGCGACTTCTAACGGTGGCATGACTATAACGGAGAGTTTTGACGGCAGCAGTAGGAAGTCAAAGAAGATGAACGCAGCGAGAAAACACCTAGAAAGACAAAGATTGCTCTTAAATATACCGCAAGAATAGAAAACCATGTCCACAAGAAGGTGGCTCTGATACCATGTTAGAAATACTGAATGAATTGTATTGTATTTCTCAAATGAAAAAATATACATGAATGTCTTTATATAGGAGGCATATGAGTGTAATACAAGTAAAAGTGCAGTACAAGAATGTGTGCTATACAAGTAATCTAGTTGGGCCTAAAACCTACAACACTGTACACATTAACACAGATGATCACAAGTTTAAAACTTGTCTCTGCTTTGCTTCTCATTTAAATTGGATCCTTTTTAAACAAATGATTATGGCATTGATTACACAAAATGATCATAAGTTCTCATTTATTAAGTTTATGGAAGAATCAATAATTCATAAAATAATTCATGGGCATGTATTTTGTGTATTTGGTAGGCAAGATTTACAGGGATACAGGCGGCAATAGTGCGTCAGAGCTAGTAGCCATCGCACTTGCACATGCACTAGCCCTTTTTGCAGCGGTGTCAGCCAGTATAAACGTATCTGGTGGTCATTTGAATCCCGCCGTTACCTTCGGCACCCTCCTAGGCGGAAGGATCTCAGTTGTACGTGCCATCTACTATTGGATTGCTCAGCTCTTGGGTTCTATTGTAGCAACCCTCTTGCTCAGGCTCGTCACCAATATGGTAAAAATACCAACATATATATATATGCCCTGAATCGGCCTTCATTATTAATATACTATTAATTAATTTATTCATATATATATATATATATATATATATTAATGTTGTTGCGTTTTAATTAAATTTCAGAGACCAGTGGGATTTTACGTATCACATGGGGTGGGAGAGTGGCGTGGTCTTATATTAGAGATCGTGATGACATTTGGGTTGTGTATACCGTTTATGCGACTGCCATAGATCCCAAAAGAGGTAGCTTGGGGACAATTGCACCTCTTGCAATTGGGTTAATCGTGGGGGCGAATATCCTTGTAGGTGGACCATTTGATGGAGCATCAATGAACCCTGCAAGGGCATTTGGACCAGCTTTGGTAGGTTGGAGATGGGACAACCAGTGGATCTATTGGGTTGGCCCACTCATTGGAGGTGCACTGGCAGGACTCATATATGAATACATGGTTATACACACTCACCAGCCTTTGGCTCCTGAAGATTACTAGTTCCCTCTTCTTGTTTATTTTGTAATAAATTTGCACGTGGTTTTCCCCACCTTGCTCTTGTTTTCTTCTTATATTACAAATAAGTGTGTTTGCATTTTATTATCTATTTCTTTCCCACATCATCTTCATCTTCCTCTTCCTCTTCCTCTTCTTCTTCTTGGATATATATATATATATATATATATATATATGATGCAACCGAAGAAAGGTTGGCATTTTATTAACAACTCACTAATTAAGTACAACACTAGACATACAACAGTTGCAGATAATAAACAACTTCCTCTTCCTCTTTTTGGATATATATATATATATATATATATATATATGTATGTATGTATGTATGTTATAGCTGTTGTAATTGTTGGGATAATTATTAAGAACAATGTAACATATATATGAGTTTAAAATAAACGAGGTCATTTGGTTCTATTATATACTCTTTCATTTAAAAATGATTTAATCAGCTATGCCACCCAAAAAATTAAATTAATTCCAATCAGCAGGCTGGCTGTCATGCCAATCCATATTGATATACGGACAGCCTCGTGAAATAAAATGAAATGAGATTGTCTTTCCCTCTTTTGCACCGAACAATTTATTTCTTTCGTAATCACTCTTGTATGCTACCTAAGATTAAATTCAGATACTGATAACACCTTGCCGCTTTCTCCAATTTGACACAAGAATATCTTGATTTTGGCCTGTCCTTGGGATTATATACTCAAAAATGATCCATTGTTTTTCTAAGAGTTACCGGTAACATAATTTTAAGAATTTTACTCCGGGATAAAAGTAACAAGCTGCAGAAGCTAGAAAATTAAGTAATTGAACCAGCTTGAGCTGATTTAGCTTTCCATGATCATTGATAAGATGCACTATACACAAAGGAGGTTGGCTTGTTGCCAGCTACATCAGATGGAGTCTATAAATAAAGAATGAATAAATATGGTCGAACTCACGATTTTAGTTGCTTTTTCAGGTGTGTAAAGTGTAAAAATGTGTGCATTAAGGGGCATGTAATAAATATTACTCATATATATGTTGCTTTTTCAGTTGTGTAAAGTGTAAAAAATGTGTGCATTAAGGTGCATGTAATAAACATTACTCATATGCTATTGATAAATTAGTGTTTATTTGTATGTAATAAACACTATCTATAAATAAATATATGAAATAAACACCATTCGGAAGTAACATCATTTTACAGATAGTCGTCAAAAGAGATATCTGAGTTTATACATTGGAATAGGGAATAGAAACAAGTGGGGTATAGTAAATGTACAGCATTATGTTTGGTTGTAGAATCTGGCAACCCAAGGAGCAAGCTCAGTGTTGTGAGGTGTTCTTGGGTTGGCAGAATAATAATCAGACCAATAACATGGGGAGAGTCTATCAGCAAAGTTTCCATCACTATAAATGCAAAAAGGTAGCCAATCTTCACCCCCATTCATCCTCCTCTTGCGTTCTCTTGGGTAAGCCAATGGTGCCTGTACATACCTGCATTACATCAATGGCGGCAATAAGAATGAGAAGAAAGTGTAACCCGTATCAATATGGTATATGCTTTTTTTCTTTCTTTCTTGTTTCCTTTTACGAGTAAAAGTCATATCATCAAGTCTTAACAAATACCAGGCTCAAGTACTACACAACCTGTGTTTAAATCTAAGAAAATCTACTTTCTCAAAAAAAAAAAAAAAAATTCTAGCAATTACTAATGCTTCTTCAACTGCTCATGGCAAAGCATGCATCGTACAAACAATTGTTACAAGTCAACACTATTATATTTGGATATGTAAAGATGACAATAGAAGGGTGAATCCATATGTAACGGTGAAACTAATACAATATTTAACATTTATCATCATCTTCTTCTCTATCTTCATCTCCTGCAAAGTGAATGGACATTCCAGACACACATAAACCAGTCTCTATATTTCCTAGTAAAATATTTCGTATGTTCTGTATGTAACCAACCACCCAAAGAATACATTTACCATTAATCATTCACAATTATAAACAAATAATAGCAATCCCTGTCCAAACATTCTGCATGTTCTTCTGTATGTAACCAACCACCCAAAGAATACATTTACCATTAATCATTCACAATTATAAACAAATAATAGCAATCCCTGTCTAAACATTCTGGAGAACTGATACGCTATGTTGCACGGACACGGACACGACATGGACATGGGGATACGGCAATTTTTGAAAAATTAAGGACACGACATGGTGGGGACACGGCGGTTAAATAATTAATTAAATTTTATATTTAGGCATATTTTTAAATATTTTTAGACATAAAATAAGTTTATGTCTAGAATTTAAATTATGTAAGAACTACAAATAAGTAAACTAACACCCAAAGTAATACAATAATACACATAAAATGTTTAGAGTACAAACCATAAAAGGATAACAAGTTCAACATCAAACTAAAAACATAAAAGGATAACAAGTTTTAAACTTTCAAGATTATCACAAAACAAAAACATCATCCTACAAAAACATTTAACTGGCTTATCAACAGTGACAGTGAGAGTGGGATTAAAAAAAAAAAAAAAAAGAGAGAGAAGCTTAAAGAGGTAGGACATGACTCCGAGAGAGAGAGAGAGAGAGATCGGAAGGGACAAGCATGGCGTCGACGTCTATGGAGCTCGCCAATTGGCCTGATCTAGCTCCAGCGAGAGACAGAGGGCAATGGCAAACTTCTTAGGCTTCTTGTTTTAGGGTATATCACAAAATCAATGGTATTGGTAAGTCCATCTGTCAAAATCTGTGATTTCCTTTTTTTTTTTTTTTCACCGCTGGCATGTCGGATGTGTCGGAGAAGTGAGGAAAAAAAGAAAAAAAGAGACACTTGCTGGACACCGGAATCCGATGAGTCGTATCCGTTCCAGTATCTGACACCGACACAACGCCAAAAAATGGCGTGTCCGTGCAACCTAATTGATACGTTTGATAGTATGTTTATGTCTATACACCTTAGATTAAAGTCTCTTCCTTCTCTCCACCCCCTCCACTTTCTTCTCCTGCATAGTTATGTTAAAACTGCTACAATAATTAATACTTAAAGTTGTTGGGGTTTATGCCCTAACATCCAATTTATTGACATATCATAAATAATTAAAATGTTTAATTATATGAGACTATTTATAAATGAAATAATAGGACATTATCATAGTTCTTGAGATGCATTGTATGTGATTTAGTCACAGAAGATATAAATCACAAGTTCCTTGTAAACTCAAAATATAATTCGTAGTCGATGATGAAATTGGGCGTTGAAGAGTTTGCCTTGATCATGGAAGTGAGAACTTCTAGTTGATGTGTTGATATGTCTTAAGTGTTAAGACATTGAATTGGACTGCTGTGAGATTAATTATTCAATCAACAACTGTCACCTGAATGATTAATCTCACGACTTCTAATTTCATAGACTCTCAATCTTGAAAGTATAGTGAACACAATCATGAAATGTAAGTTACTTTGATATATTAGAAATGAGATCTAATATTGACGGTCAAAATCTCAGTATATTGGGTAACCACACATACTATTGAGGGAACACATATTTTCAAAATGGAATCCATAATCTCTTTTTATAGAAACATGAAATATCCCCTTGAGATAAGTTTAATGAGAACTGGTTATTCAGGGCGTTCACTTTAGTAAGGAGTTACTAAAACTTATATTTATTGAAATCGGATTTCAATAAATGTGAATAACTA
This sequence comes from Quercus lobata, assembly GCF_001633185.2. Classification (NCBI taxonomy): domain Eukaryota; kingdom Viridiplantae; phylum Streptophyta; class Magnoliopsida; order Fagales; family Fagaceae; genus Quercus; species Quercus lobata. The sequence goes on along the minus strand of NC_044913.1, from coordinate 35,650,270 downwards.
AAATATTAAACCAGGTACTCAAGAATAAAATAGTTGTTTACAAAGTGACAGTTTATTATGATTTTGTTCACTATGGATATTTCATAAAAGGGTTAAATGATATCATTAGAGATAAGGAATAGAGTGCAATTAAATTTATATAGTGATATTAAATATAATTAAAGATAATTTTGGATTTGTCAAGAATTGACAGATAAGCCTAAGGCCTATTAGAACTAGATTCTTATTTGTTTTCTTTGATCCCATCTTAAACCACAAACTAAAGCCCAATTGGGAAGGCCCAAAAGGCTAACTTCATTAGATAATCCTATATATAAGGAAAGAAACATATAGAATTTTCAGATGTATGAAAATAGTGTGTATGTGAGTGTAAGACACTCTCTTATTCTCCCTTGAACACATACGTGTAAACTGATTGAGAGACCACTCTTCTCGGGCACCATGTGGAATTGGGATGTTAATTAAAGGTATTCTCAAGTCTGGTTTTGAATTTCACTGCATCAAGATACACTTTCTATTCTTTATTCTATAATTCAAAGTTACATGTTATCTCTCATGAATGAAGTAGATCCGTGATTTGTTACTTCCGCCGTGTATTTTGTATGCAATACAAAACCAGTTTTTCTAACAAGAGCATCCATATCTCTCATGAATGAAGTAGATCCGTGATTTGTTACTTCAGATGTATGAAAATGGTGTGTATGTGAGTGTAAGACACTCTCTTATTCTCCCTTGAACACATACGTGTAAACTGATTGAGAGACCACTCTTCTCGGGCACCATGTGGAATTGGGATGTTAATTAGAGGTATTCTCAAGTCTGGTTTTGAATTTCACTGCATCAAGATACACTTTCTATTCTTTATTCTATAATTCAAAGTTACACGTGATCTCTCATGAATGTAGATCCGTGATTTGTTACTTCCGCCGTGTATTTTGTATGCAATACAAAACCAGTTTTTCTAACAAGAGCATCCATATCTCTCATGAATGAAGTAGATCCGTGATTTGTTACTTCCGCCGTGTATTTTGTATGCAATACAAAACCAATTTTTCTAACAAGAGCATCCGCATCAGTGGATGCAAAAATTTTGTAAATTTGCACGGAAAAAACCTACTTTTTCTATTTTACATTTCAATTTTTGCAAAACACCTACATCAATTTGTCTATTATACACATTTATTCAAATAAAATATTCATCTTCACCCATCATCAACCCACCCAACCACCATCACCCTAAAACCCACTGATCAAACAAAAAATTAAACAGAGAGGTGATCAAACAAAAGATCGTATTGGTGAGTGATTCGTACGGTGAGTGATTCAAAACTGATCAAACAAAAGATCAAACAGAAAATCCAAAACTGGTCGGTGGCGGCTTGTTGGACTGATCGGTGAGTGAGAGTGAGGGACCAGAAATAAAAAGAGAGAGAGGTGAGAGTGAGAAGCTGAAAATGAGAGAGTGAGGTGAAGGAGAGAGAAAAAATTAGTAAAATATTAAATGCAAGAGTTACAGTAACTGTGCATATATGCATGGTTATTGTAGCACTCGTGCATTTATGCACAATTTTACACCCACTGATGTGGGTGTTTTTTTAGTCAAAATGTGTAAAATGAAGTGTTTTTTCTATTTTGTAAGACTTTGCATCCACTGATGTGAATGCTCTTAAAGAAGGGAATCCCACAAATTCAATGACAAACTGCCATAATCCATTCCTCACCAGAAATGTATGCCTTATCAATTTCCTCCGGCTCATCAAAATTGTAGCGCCCCCCCCCCCCCACCCCCCGCGCCACAAAAAAAAAAAAAAAAAAAAAAAAAAAGGGCAAAAGCTAGGCACTTCCTTTTACTTTTGCATAAAGTATAATTCACTAGATGAAATAGGGATGCCAGAAAACTCATGAACATTACTTATCCAACTCCCCAATCTCACCACCAAATTCATCACATCCTCAACATCTACAGTGCACAGTCACAATAAAATTAGTTCAAACCTGAGACAGCCACAAAATGATAACTTCAAACATCTCAATTGTCTTAAAAACACATCATCCGCCCTGTAAAAGTCAATTTTTTCAACTCTTACATTATTTCTTTATCAAAGTTCCACAAAGCCCATCATGTAACCTCCCTCTATTGCTTTAGTTGGAAATCCATTCAAGACTTCCACAACAAGGAAAAAGGATTACCACATCCCCCTGGCTGGAAAGCGCTACAGAAATTTAAAGAACCCATTGCAATTACTTTGGAAACTTTAAAAAGAGGTAATCTAATTTTTTTCCCTGAAAATTCTCAAGATGTGGAATAGCTTAAAATATTGTCACTGTCACCTGTAGTGTAGATATCTCAAAAGCCTGTTATTGTTAGGATTGTTAACATTTGAAAATAATAATATAGACAGCAGCACATCCTCCCTTACTTTTTGTATATTTCCATCAGGGTGTGTACAAGAGAGAGAGAGAGAGAGAGAGAGAGAGAAACTAGGAGTTTAGGTCTCTTGAAGTGTTTAACTAGGAATATGTTGTCTACATTTCGCCAATGAGCTCTAGTTAAAATGAGACATTTTACAAGGTGGAAGGTGAAGTCATGAGTTCAAGGCCACAAGTGCATGTGCGATTTCAATAAAAACAAATAAATAAGTAGTCTAAATTTCTACATTTGGTATCACTAATTCTTCATTTTATCTATCATAAATGAAACATTTTATCACCAAATTCCGTTGGATGTTTCCGTTTCAAAATATTAATGTCATATTATGTGCATCATTCCATGGGATATTTCCCTGTTCAAAATCTTAATGTTATTATATTATGTGTGTGTGTGTGTTGATGCATCAGTATAAATAACTCTCCACTATTCACTACATTACCATCCAATCAACCTTATTCTTCCCATGGAAATGTATTTGGAAGGTTAAGGTCCCTGCTAAGATTGCTTTATTGACATGAGCAACAGCTCAAGGGAAAATTCTCACCAGGGATAATCTTCAGAAGCATAACATCTGTCTTGTTGATTGCTGTTGTATGTGCAAGAACAGTGGGGAGACTACAGATCATTACTACTTCATTGTGCCTATCTGTTGGATATCCGGTCTATAGTGTTCTGTCAATTTGGGATTCAGTGGGATATGCTTGAGAGGGTAATGAATTTTTTGGCTTGCTGGACGGGGTTTTGGGAGACATCATTCTGTTGATGTATGGAGGGCCACTCCTCTTTGTTTTATGTGTACCATCAGAAAAGAGAGGAACAAGAGAAATTTTGAGGGGATTGAGAATTCGTCTTTCTAGCTGAAACTGTCCTTACTTTGTTTGCTGTATGATTAGATAGCTGCTTTAAGTAGTTACTTATTCTCTCCTCTAGAGGAGTTTTTTGACTACGTAAATTGTGTCGATCTTTGTTGTTTCCCTAGTATATTGCTTGAGTACACAGGGAGTTCTCTATTTAATTTTCAATAGAAGATTTTATTACCTATCAAAAAAATTTAAACAACAACCAAGCCTCAGTTTCAAAAAACATTCTCTATATCCTTTCACTGAAAAAATATGTATATTTGTTAGTAAATTTCCTCAGGATCTACCTTTACCATTGTTAACTAGTAACAAACCTTACCTTATTCCATCAAGCACAGCGTCCCAGCAGAAATGAGTATGACCAAACACATGACATGCAGATCCACTCCCCTGGATTCCATGTATAGACCTTATCCGAACCTCAAGATAATCCGAGCCAATAATTTTTGGGAGCTTGGGATAGAATAGCATCCTCTTCTCTGGACACAGCTCTTGCCTGAAGAAGATGGAATGCAATCAATTACGTGCCACACAGAAATTATAGGATGCTCTATTCACAAAACAACATAACTAATCTGTAGTTGAGGTTCAGGGGTTACTTGGGAATTTTTATAGTTGGACAAAATGCTCTATATTCAGGATGCTCAAATTTCCAATACAGTAATGCTACTAAAAATTCACAAAGCCACTGTGGCTCAACCAACATGGCTCTGGTTTTTTCGACATAAAGTTCACTTCATATGGCATGAACCATTTGTATTCTTTTCTTTCCTTTTGGTAAAGACAGAAATGAAAGGGAAAAAATGGGCAAAACAATTTGCAGGAATCTTTAAACAAAGCCAAGATAAAAGTCAAAGTACAGGAACACACCATTGACACCCGATACATTCCAACCACCAAAACCACCACCTTTCCACCACTTCCTATACAACACCAATTTAGTCTGCTTCACCACCACCCACTACTGCACCACACCATATCAACAACAACTACTACACCTCCGACTTCCACCAATATTTCCCCAGACATTGCTAGTCACAAGCAATATAGCAATGCCATCACTACTACCATTAATGCAGCCGCTACTATCTTCATCTTAACCAATTCCACAAACTCTACAAGTTCTTTGGGTTTCCTTTGCTAGTTTGAGTATGTATCAACTTAACATTATTTAACTGGAACTAGTGAAAATATTGAGGCCCTGTCTCAAGTGCTAGAGGAAGTTAGGAAAAAAAATTTTGGCCATTTAAAAACTCATTCGAAAGAATCCTATAAAAAGAAGAGCTTGTTGGATATGGAGAATGAAGATGCTGTAGTTCAAAATTTTTACTTAAAAAAAAAATAAAGAAAACCATGGATGGTTTTCCTAGAAAATTAAATTAGACAACCATGAAAAAAATATTTAAAAAAGAAGAATGTAAGACAGTTCATCAGCAAATGGCTAAGTTCTTCTACAGCATCATTAGATTAAGCTCAAGGCTCAAGCCACCTTCTTACCACATCATTAGGGAGAGTTCTTGAAGAAGTGCATGGGACATTAGATATGCTTCACTATAGGCAAGAATGGAAGAAAACAGGTGGCTCAATTATGTTTGATGGTTAAAAAAAGAAAAGAAAAGGAAGATGATCTATACTCAATTTTCTAGTGAACAGTCCTAATGGAAGCATTTTTCTTACACTTGATATTACACCTTAGAAATTTCAAAACTAGCTAAGATGAAGTTTGAGAAGCTAGATGACATTGTAGAGAAGATTGGAGATGAGAATGTCATACAATAGTGACTGATAATACTGCCGACTATAAATTGGCCAGGGATTTAATACAAAGAGAGGAAAATAGACAGATAATACAACCAAGTCCCAACTATAAATTGGCCTGAGATTTAACACAAAAGAGGAAAATATTGATTTGGACTCGTTATGTCTCTCATTGCTCAAATGAGATCCTTGAAGATTGTTAGAATAATGATTAAGTGATTAAATTCATTATTTCCTAACAGCTTAACTTTTTGGGACAATCAGTAATTTTTTTTTGATAAGTAATAAGGATTTATTGATAACGAAAAGAGAGAGACACCCAAGGACACAGGAAGTATATAGGGGTGTACATATCAAATACAGAAATTACATAAATCAAGAAAATCCAAAAAAGAAGAAAAATGATGGTTTCTCCATACTGAGAACCAATCCAATAAGGTTCAGAAAAAAAGAAGCTTGAAATCAGGCATAGAACGCTCATTGTTTTCAAAACACCAACTATTTCTTTTCTTCCAAATACATCACATCAAACAATGAGGGACAACCATCCATATATCTCCATTGTGATGGCGACCAAATCGACCTTGCCAGCAAGCAAAAAGCTCAACAACAGACATTGGCATAACCCAACAAACTCCAAATAAACCAAAAACCATATCCCACAACTCCAGAGCAACCAGAAAATGAAGGAATATATGGTCAATGGTTTCACTGTTACACTTGCACATATAACACCAATCCAAAATGCAAACCTTTCTTTTCCTTAAATTGTCAATTGTTAGACATTTCCCCAAGGCAGCGGTCCAAACAAAGAAAGCCACTCTAGAGGGAATCTTCTGCTTTCAAATGCTTTTCCAAGGGAAAAACTGATCACTGCGGCCAAATGCTTTTCCAAGGGACAATCAGTAATTTATCATGGTATTAAAACGAGTAGTCTTGAGTTTGAACCTTGCCTACACTATACCTTCTATTTAAAAGGTTAAAAATCCCACATGTTGAGGCCCACACAAGAGGAGGGTTAGAATAATGGTTTAGGGATAAAATTCACCATTTTTTAATAGCTTAGGCTCTTGAAACAATTGGTAATTTATCATAGATTTTGAGAAAAAGCTTAAGGGCCATCAAGTGACAATTGCAAAGAATAAGAATATTACTATAAACATACATTCTACGACTTTGTGTCAAACTTGGTTGAAATTTTTCACTAGACTGAAGGATTTGATTAGCCATGTTGTTCCATGGTTTGCAACTGATAACACATTGGCCTCAACCCTTGCTTTCTTATTTGATTAGAGGGACAAACACCAATGCTTCGGGTTTTCTAGTAAAAGAAAATTTTTTGACCCACCAATAAAGTCTACAATTGTAACTAGTAAGTAAATTCAAGAAAATGACAACCATAAACATCAATTCTGATGATTTATTTAAATGGCGAATAATATAAGATTCTTAAAAGTTGGTCATAGTTACAATCAGCAAATTTTCCAACTATCCAATTTAAATGAGAAGGAAACTAACTGAAGAAGATTAGATATCAGAAGAGTGATTAACTGACCTGGGAACAAAGTGAGAAAATGTAATTATTTGGCTACAAGTCCCCTGGATTTCCTTGACCACATTAAGACTCTTTTCATTGATTGCATCAAAGTACAAAGACAGGGAGGTATCTCCATTTGAAAGTCCCGCAGGCCACTTGCATGCATGAAAGTCCTTACATGCCTACATAGAGAATCAAAAGGATGGGCACAAACCTATATTATAATTGAGGACCTACTGCATTATAAAGAAGTCAAATTGAAAACCCAAATGATGTAAACCAAGTAACCAACAAATAATGGAGATGGATGGATATGCAAAGGAAGTAAAACATCCCACAAGAATATCATTCTGAGGTTTCTACGTGGAGTGCTGCTATATATGTGCTCAAGATTTCAACATACAAAAATCTATATGCTGTCATTATAAATGCCTACATGAAATGGTTTGAGTAAATGGACATGATATCATGTTTTAAGACAGAAGTGGGTGCCAGACACATCAGTTCCAAGATTTTTACACCAGGTGCTGCTATATATGTGTTCCATCAATGTAACATTTATAATTATGCGTGTTTGAGTGGCTGCAAACAGACGAACCATAAACCATCAAGAAAACGTTACAAATATATGTTCATATTTCACCTACAAAAATGAACTTATATTTTTATCAGTCACCAAATAGTGCACTCAAGTGTCCAACAACCAACTTCAAGTGGAATAGTGTGAAACAAATCCTAGCCTCTAAGGCAATTAATCACCAAATAAACTGGGGAAAAAAAAAAAAAAAAAAACCCTACAACATAGAGTGATGAGATTCATCATAAATAAACATAACTTTGTGATCAATTTAGTGTGTACTAATTAAACAATCCATTCAAATGTCCAATAAGTTTTGGTAAAAGCACGCTTAAGCACAAAGCAAGAAGCACCAAAGCTCCAACGCTTTTCGCCTCAAAAGCAAGGCGCACTTTTTTTCCCTTTATTTATTTATTTATTTTAAATTTTCAAAAGAAATAAACTAAAACTGAATATAGCCATAGTATCTTAACATTATTGATATAAAGTATAAACCACTGATTTCATATATAAAATTCAATGTTACGGTGTGCTACTATACACTTCCCAACCCCTCCAACTTTACAAATTCTATAAGACCCATTTGGGACGGCAATCACTCCACAGTCCACCATTGATTTTATATTGACTAATTCTTATAAACTGATACTTATTATTAAGTGATTACATTATTAAATAATATTAGTAATTAGTCAAAGTGCATTATGGCTACTGGAGATTCAAGAAAGGGTATTGATGGAAGTATTCATATTTAGCTGATCCAGAAAATAAAAATGCCTTGAATCGCAATTTTGTGGTAAAATTGCAAAAGGAGCGGCTTATATAAATGTTATATGAATTATATAAAATGTTTTATTTCAATATATACGATTATTTGATCACTAATTGTTGTATTTCCCATTTATAATTATTTTCAAATTTATCAATTTTTTTTTTTTAAATGTGTGCCTGGTGCTTTTACCAACACTTGTCCAATTACTGTTCCATTAACTAAAATGAGAAGAAAGGTAAGAAGACAGCAAAATTTACACACCATGCTACAAATATAAAGCCTGTAAGATGCAAATCCATTATCTATGAGGGCCCAAACAATCTAGGAATGAAATTCTTTTATCTAATACACAACTAGTTAGGCATCATGAAAGTGTGCAGAACATTGCCAGTTCAGTTTAGTCATTTTGCAGTAGGTGACTCTTATCAGTGAAAACAAAAGGCCTGCTGCTCTGCTAAGAGAATAGGAACCCACATCAAGCATTACTATAGATAAAAATCATAAAGACCCTTACTAGGAGGAAGGGAAGTGAATCACCATCTCCAACGATTGAATGCAGATGCCAGTTATATCCTTCTCTCGATCAAAGCTCTGCAATAAAAGGGGGTCCGTCCACACATGAATTCATAATTAAGCGCCACATGGAAAAGTCATCAATGTTATTGGAGCTAAAAATTGCAGAATGGATGCAAAATACACACTAATAAACCAATCACCTCATGGTACCAGGAGAACAAAGGAATGATTCCCAAGCCATCTACAACCATAGGATTAGTCTCAACTCCAAGTACTCTACATGCATCAAGCAATTTATTTAGCTTTTGAAGAGAATCGACCTGAAAACACAACTTTAAAGGCTCAGATGATTATTTCCATAAGCATTGAAATATCATAAAAGGAAATTGAAGAGCAAGCTTTAACAGGAATCAAATTCTGAAAAAGATACAACTAATATCATTGCTAAGCATTGAAAATTGAGCAAGAGCCAGCACTAGAAAGATCAACTTTCACTGTCTAACTGATAACAGAAGATGAAACCATATAGTTTCAGTGAAAGGTCAAATGTATAAGATTTAATGAGAAAACTAATAAAAAGAAGAAGAGGGGTGGGGGTGGGAAGAATATAAATAAAATTAGGGCTTTTGATAGAACAAACAGCTTGTCCAAAGCTCAGGTTCAGATTATTAAGATTCTCCTCCAGAATTAATTAATAATTAAGGAAGCTAAGCTTAATTTTAGAAAAGGCTGACTTTTCAGATCAAGTTGAACCTGAAGTACATGAAAGTTAGCTCTCTTACACACTCCAACATGAGAGTAATTAGAGTCTTCAGTAATAAGCAGAATAGTCTTTGCTCAAGCTAGGATTATCAATAAGCTGCCTCTGTGTTTATTTTATTTTATTTTAATGTAGGGAACTTTCTAAACAACGGCCCTTTGGACTCGCCTTTAGCTAGTAGAACCTACAGGCAAATGACCCCACCTGTAGAACCAGTTGTAAAGTAATCCAGGAGCATTCACCACTGATGAGCTAAGCAGTTTGTGCTTATGCCCAGGAGCACTGCCTCTGTTTTTCACCAGCCTAAAGAATCAAAACTCACGCTTTACGTTCTTATTTCAATCAATTAACAAGCCAAACTAGAGCAACACAAGGCCAACAGAGCTTATGAATAGTTCAAAAAAGGATGATACAGTGACATTACTTCTTAAAAAGAAATGTAGAAGAAATGAGACACTTTTCAGCACAAAGTTCACAAGTTATTTAAAGCTGCTTATGATAAACAGTTGAATAGCTTCTTGAATATCTTAGCCTTGAAATTTCAATAAATGACGGCACAGCTATTAAATCATAACATGCAAATGAACTATAGACTAGGCAAATGATAAACTCCATTACACTGTTGACCATGATTAGGCACTGTCAACCCACCATACTTTAACAGGGCCTTTTTCTTTTTAATAAATCAAACTTCAACAGGGTTATTAAGCTTAACCATAGCAACTTGATCCAATATCAACCAAACTGAGCTAGAGTATCCAAACATTGGCCCCACTTGGGTCACCTCATTGACAGATTCAAACCTGTAATGTTAAGAAATTATTTAACTAACCAATGATAACCTGAGAAACCATCCTGCGTGCGTACATTCATAAATATTCAAACAGAGAGACAGATATAAGCCTAGTACATCTCAGTATGGAATAATTGAACATAACATATCAAGAAGAATTTGAAGGATGCGAATTTCTAGGAAATAAATGATGTTTCTTACATAATCTTCTCCTTCCCGACGGCACCAAAGATCATGGTTTCCTGGTACGTAGAAGACATGCTCAAATCTATCCTTCAAAAGAGACATAGTCAAAACAAAATTTCCGTATATTTCTGCCACATCACCAGCTATGAGAATAACATCTTTCTTGTGCCTCACAGTAGATATGGACTTCACCCATCTCATGTTCTCTGCATAGTCTGTGTGCAAGTCAGAGAGCACAAAGACACGCAAGCCAACAGCATCTCTAGAAGTTAAAGGTAGTATTTGAGGCCGTTCAATGAAACCCCTCTTTATGTCTGTTTTGTATTTGCTTAATGCAGCAATGTGTTTAGAAAGATAGTTCAAATTCATGGGTTTTTGAGATACACATGAGTAAGAAGGGATGAACCTCATTACCATGTGGGGTGTGAGAGCCAACCAAATTCCTTCAACCTACAATGCTGCAAGCAATTGTACTTTTTTTTTTTTTTTTCAATACAAACAAATAATTAATCATTGGTATCTGTCATAGTTTCTTAAGTTGGAGATGAAAGCAGGATTGAATCATTAATTACATCATATATAATAAATCATTAACAGATTCACGGAGAATTCAGATATTTGTTAATTTTTTTGTTCTTTTAACTCAATTTTTTTTTTTTTTTGGGAATTAACTAATTCCTGTTAGATTAGATTAGATTAAGATTGGATGTGTGGGTTACAGTAATCCATTAACTAATACAAATTTCTAGTAAAGAACTTAGACTCTTGTAGATGTCAATGTAACTAACTATACCCATTTTGTTTTCTCCTACGAATTTTAACTCAAACTTGAAAGCAAGACCAAACATATAAACCTACGAATACATACTTAATACTTTAAAGAGCTTAGCCAATAACCCACCAAATCAAATAAAATAAACTAATTTACAATTGGCATATTCAGAATTTATAAAAAATCAAAAATTGATAGATGGTGAGAAATGAGCGAGTACCTTCTTCACTATAATCTCCCAAGCTTCTTTAAGTCTTTGCAGAATCGTTGAGGACTTTTTATTTATTTTCTTTATTTTATAATTTCATACCAATGAAGATTTTGTTTTGTTTTGGAGACAGCATAAATATTGGATTCTGAGAAGATCCGTCACACGAGGTTTTGGGAGGTAATGTGCGAAACAGCAATGCAAAAGAATTGTATATAGTTAGGCAACGTTCGAAACAACCCATATTAAAAAGATGCCCCATAGATCTCGAGTCTTTAAGACTCGAGTTTTATGCGAAAAAAATTTCACCTATAGTGGCGTTTTTAAGCCTTTCAGTGACGTTTTAAAGTTCTATAGCGGCGTTTTCCTAGAAAAAATTTTCTTAAGTACAGATTTATGGAGTCCTATAGTGGCGTTTTTAAGCCCTATAGTGATGTTTTATAGACCTATAGCGGCGTTTTTATTCAATTATGGAAATCAAGTCTTTAAAACTCGATTTTCAGCTTAATTTTTTTCCACTTTAAACTAATACACATACAAATCGAGACTTAAAAACTCGATTTTTTATCTTGGAACTCGAGTTTTAGACACTCGAGATGCTAGTTTTCAATATTGTTTTGAAATGTGATAATTAACTAAATTTTTTAATATTTATTGTTATTTAGAAAAAAAATTCAGGTTTTGGGCAGACTAACCTTGTTCGGCCTTTCTATGTAGTAAGTTGGACAATGTTTGAAAGAATAAAGGAAAATAGCATCTCGAGTTTTAGAAAATCAAAATCCACTTAAAAACTCCACCGTTAAAGACTAGGGTGGACATATTTTCTACTGGCTGAGGTGGACAAAATTGCCACCTGGATCTCGAGTCTTAAAGACTCGAGATCCTTGTATTTTTAACCAAATTTTATTTAACCAAATTTATTTAATTTATTTTGTGCACGTGAAGTTGTGTAATGTTATTTTGTGGATCTCAAGACTTTAAGACTCGAGATCCACAAAATAACATTACACAACTTCACGTGCACAAAATAAATTAAATAAATTTGGTTAAATAAAATTTGGTTAAAAATACAAGGATCTCGAGTCTTTAGACTCGAGATCCTCAAAATAAAATTACCAAGTAAAGATACAGCACTTCACGTGCATTAAAAATACAAGTAACTCGAGTCTTATAGACTCGAGTTCCACTGGGAAAAATTATTTAAACAGAACACTCTTAACACTCAGCTCGTATAACACACTTTCTAACACTCTACACAGCCTTCTCACCCAAAAACAAAGCATCCTCACTGAGTCTCTCAACCTCACTAACTCTTACCCTCACTAACTCTCACTCACCCATAACTCCTACACCACATTGCCTCTCACTCTCACTCATCACACTGCCTCTCGCACTGCTCTTCCCTCTCAACAAATTGATATCTCAGGTAAGGGTTTGCATAATTTGATTGTCATTGTAGTTGGGTATTAGTTGTCTATGGGTGTGGGTTAAAGAGTTTGACTAATTATTTTGTACATAGTTGACATAACTTAGTTAATTTACCAATATTGTGTGTTATAGAAGTTTGTTTTGTTAGTGTTAATTTTTTGAGTATTTATTTGCCTATTTTGTGTGTTACAAGTTTTTTTGACTTTATTCATCATTATTTTGGGTATGAAATGGATAGTGATTGAATGGAATGAATGGGTATCATAATCATACTCCTGAAAGTAATTCTTAAAATGTAGTGACCTACAATACATGACTGTATAAGGAATTGATCATTATTAAAATAAAAAAAAGTATAAGAATTGGTCATTTTGGAAACAATTTGGTATTTGGAAATGACATTTGAGAATTATTTGATCTTTTTATGTTGATTATGTTAGTGGAAAACTAAGGCTTGTTTGAAAGCTAAGAAATATAAGTTTTATTTAGAATTGTACGGACTATGGTAAAGGAATTATGTGATATCATTTGTTTTCTGCCTTCGATGAAAATCTTAACATTGGAATTGTTATCATGACTGAGCCTTATGAATAATCATAAATAGTTTAGAGTAATGCTCATACCATGTTTTTAACTTGTATTATGGTATATTACTTGCCAAGCGATGGTCTAAGGTTTTGAGTATGGTAACTTATATTTATGTTCTAGAGTCTGGATCAGAACCATATGTTTACATAAGATCTACCTTAATTAGTTTGTTGAGTATCAATAGGCGACTCCAATGTTTTGCAACTAAGGTTGGGTGGTTATTGCTGTTGTCTGGAGCTGTGGGCATGTACTGGTGAAATAACTGGATGGTTCGTTAGCTTTAATTGTCTGTGTGTGTTAGTTGATTAAATTGTGTTCTTGTTATCAAAAGGTACTTTGGTCTTGTTAATTTAATATGTTTTGTTAATGCTACATCATCTTTGTAAAGTCTTCTCTTGTTCTATGTATTTTTTAAATATATATATTTTCCTTACCTTTTATTTTTCGGGGTTGCTCCACTAGATATGTTTCAAATTTGCTTCTGAAGCCAAACTTAGAACCATGGGTACCACAAGTTACATAATGGCTATAAAACTAATAATTACCTATGAAAATTCTGACTTGAATATGTTCAGCCTTAAGATCGCATTACTTTTTTTCCCCCACTTTACGACTATGTGATTTAACTAACTAACATAGTAACTTGACTTGAATAGGTTCACAATGCTTGAAATTGATATAATCCTATACCACGGTGGTCCGCTTAAGAATGTCAATGCGAACAAGGGATTGTCATTTGAAGGGGCGGGTATAAAGACCTATTATACCCAAATTAATCATAGGTTGAAGACCCTTGACGAATTGAAGAAGATTATCATGGAAGAGTTGTGTGAGAATCCTGCTATACACAACATACAAATTACTTATCGTATGCCAAACGAAATCTTGAAGCACCGGATTAATTACAAGTATATGGTGATAGAAACAGACAAACATGTAAAGATTATGTTTGACAAGTTGGAGAGAATAGTTGAAGTAACTAACATTGAGTTGTACATACAATTGGAGCCGCGTGCAGTTTGGGAAGAGGATATCCAACAAACGACCACAAACTTACAGGTTACGGTTCCAGATGCTCAATATGAATATTCTACACATGTAAAGGATGATTATGTTCATGCCGATAGTGATGTTCATGTTGATGGTGATGATGATGATGATGATGATGATGACGACTATGTTGATGAGAATATTGCCATTAACGGTGAAGATTTTGTGGATAGAGATGAGTATGAAGACACAATTGGCAGAGACCTTGGGGACTTTAAGAGGGACGTTGATGACGATTAGACATTGGATGGTAGTGAACCTTATGCAGACAATGTTATTAGTGTTCAAAACATTACGAATACAATCCCTGCCTAAGCACCTCCTGCATTGTCATTTTCTGCAAATACTTAGGAAAATATGGTTGATCTTTCACATATTGATATGTCATTTGTGTCTACTTGGAGAGAGGGGATGAATTTGTGCAAAGGGTTGACTTTTGCCAATAAATAGGAGGTGAAGTGCGTATTAACAATTTGTGCCCTTAAGGAAAGCAAACATTTTACGATCATTAGGTTGACGACGAAAAAACTTTGTGCGAAATGCGTGCATGAGTCATGCAAGTGGTATGTCTGCGCAGTTTTGAAGCCCGATCTCCACCAACTATGGATGGTCACCGTGTATGTGAGTCCTCACACGTGTATACCGACTAGGGTGCGAAATGATGGTAGAATGATGAGTTGTAATTTTATTGCATCAGACATCCATAAGAAGTTATGTGAGAATCACACTACCCCAGTTAAGCATCTCAGATCTATGATAGAGACGAAATATAGTAGGCAGAAACCTTCTTACTACAAGGTATGGGATGCGAAACAAAAGGTGATTGCGAAGATGTTTGGGAATTGGGAAAAGTCTTACCAAAAGTTGCAAAAATTGCTAATGGCATATATTGATCAAGACCCGACTACCCAAGTATTCTATCGTATCACATCCACCGATGAAGATGACGTCGTATTGTTGCATTATGTGTTTTGGTCTTTCGGTCCATGCATATCAGGATTCAAATACTGCAAGCCAGTTATCAATATTGATAGGACCCATCTGTATGGTAAATATCAGGGAAAGTTGTTGGTCGCAATGGCAACTGACGCTAACAACAAGGTATTCCCTCTCGCGTTTGCTGTTGTGGATTGTGAGTCAGAGTCTAGTTGGAGGTGATTTTTACAGTGCCTCTGAGATATGATTGGCCACGTGATACCTAAGGAAGGCATTTGCATAATTTCTGACCGACATCTCGGTATCAAAAACGCCATTGCAAACTAGCCTAGAAGGGATGATGGAAGTACACCAGTATTTCATAGATATTGCCTTCGACATGTTGTTAGCAACTTCAACACCCATTTTCAGAATTTAACTCTAAAGTCAACAGCGTTGAAAGCGGGATATGCTAGTCAGGTAGTGAAATTTGATGCCATAATGAAGTCCATTAAGCAAGTGGAAATTGAGGCCATTAGGAATAAGAAGAAGGTGACGGGGAAGGATGGCAAGGAAAAGAATCAAGATTATCTTCCATAAACATACCTAATGGGCGAGTCTGTGGATATGTGGAGCCAGTCACATGATGGTGGAAGACGTTTTGGGACAATGACAACCAATATATTAGAGTGTTTCAATGGTGTACTGAAAGGTACACGAGGTCTTCCTATTGCCGCATTAGTTGAGTTCACTTGGAACAAACTTGTTCAATATTTCCACGACCGGCGCAAAGAATACCATTTTGAGTTCTCAGAGGGTAAGAAATGGAGTGAATATGCCTTCTCCATGTGGGATGGAAATAAGCGTAAATCTGAGAAACATTATCTCAAACCATTAAGCAATGAAAAGCTGATATTTCAAGTAGTTACCCAGCTCAACACGTGTAGCGCAGGAGGGGGAAACCACAGTTATGAAGTTCGGTTACAGGAAAAAACATGCAGTTGTGGGAAATGGCAAAACATAGGGATCCCCTGTTCACATGCAATTAGAGTATGTGACTATTTACATATTGATTCGACCACATATATTCACCCATGTTATGGTTTGAACAATGCCCTTAACACTTATGAGCATGCATTTGTGATTCCAAAGTCACAGTCGTTGTGGAGGGATCCCATGGGGCCAAAGTGGTTGCCTAATCCAGCATTGTTGCGGGCTAAAGGTCGACCAGTGAAGTCGAGAATAAGGAATGAGATGGATGGGGTGAGGAATAAGGATCGAGAACCGGGATGGCGGAGGGAGGATGCAGATTTGATAGAGAGTCAACCCAAGTAGACATGTGGATTGTGTCATGTTTCCGGGCATAACCGCAGAAAATGTCCGCAGTCCCGTGGCGCTTCCACAAGCGGTCATATTCCAAAGTAGGTAGGTAGATGGCAAAAAGTTATGCATCGGTTAAATAATTGTTGTTCATTCCATGTTTACCTATTGTTTACTATATTGTCTCCTAACGTGATTACTCTATGTTTTTCAGGCATGCTTCCATGGATGACGTTTTTGTCATGCGGACCGGCGATCTTAGGAAAAGTGACTACGTTGTATTGGCTATGTGAACTTTTTGGTTTTTGTTGAATGTACTTGTAATTCTTAATCCAATGTACCTTTATGAAGATTGTGATTTGAGTAGTATGGTTAGAACTGCAAATTAAGCGTGGTTGGGCATGTTTAGAATGTTGATATTAAGAATGCCTTTTGCTGCGATGTAAGTGCATTTCCATTGTAAAACCCTGTTTATGCAGAGACTGTAAAATTTTCTATAGTTTGGTGCCTATTGAGAGCACGTTTTGATGTAATTTAAGTGCATTTACATTCTTGGCTTCTCTGCCTCTCAATGACTGTTTATAGATTACATTCTCAGCAATTTCCCAGTTTCTGCTTTACCTATTCAACAGTTTTGTATGTCCAGGGGAGTGAAAAAAAAAATTTCCCCAGTGGAACTCGAGTCTTTGAAACTCGAGTTCCATTGGGGAAATTTTTTTTGCCCAAATGCTCTGTTTAGGCCGAGAGCCTACAAAAACAGAGCATTTGGGGGTAAAAAAAAATTTCCCAGTGGAACATGAGTCTTAAGACTCATGTTCCACTGGGAAATTTTTTTTTACCCCCAAATGCTCTGTTTTTGTAGGCTCTCGGCCTAAACAGAGCATTTGGGCAAAAAAATTTCTCAGCTGGAACTCGAGTTATTCTAATTTAGATCTAGGACTTTTCTTTTCCTTTTCTTTTTCTTTTTCTTTTTCTTTTTTTTGGGGGGGGGGGGGGGTTGGGGGGTGTTAGAACCTAGCTTATGTGAACAGCCTCTGTGATAGCAGAACTCGTGTCTGCAAATTTGTATTGGGGCTGGGATTCCTTTGTACAATTGATCATATATTTTTCAATTGGATTCATAATTGATGAATATATGTGGGGGAGAGTAAAAGAGACAGAGAGGACAGGAAAAGCAGACATTTCACATGCTCTGCCCAATAATATGCAAGTGGGGATCTTTTGGCCAAAATAAAAAAGTGGGGATCTTTGGTATTTTATATTTCTTCAATGGTATTTTACAGGAGGTCCCCAATTTATGTTAATCAATACAATGGAGCTAAAGTCATGTTATTTTAGCATAGAAAAAATTTGGATATTACTATCACTAGATTTCAGGACAAATCCCTTTTCTGTTTATGGGTAAGTAAAATCATAGACCACAAAAGCAACAATAACCATGGCTGAATACTTGAGTCTGAAACTGCTTATTGTTATTATTATTATTTTTTTTTTTAAAAACACCCAAGCTTATCTGCAGAAATCATTGAAACCAAGATGTAATCTATTGAAGCACACCTATTGGATAAGGATAAGGATGCTAATTTAAATACAACAGATAACTTTAACTCAAATCAATTCAAGATTAGCTAAAAATATAGGAACTCTCTTATGCCATTTATTAATTTTTATATCTTTCAAATATCTTGTCTCTTATCTCCCGTAACATGTAAACAAATCTGTGTATAAATGAAGGTCAGTCCCAACGTTTTGGGTGTGGGAGCACAAATTGCAAATGTTACAACACTTTTTGGTTAGTTTATTATGTTCTGATATGTTCAACAGTTTGGCCGAGAGAAAAGAACCCAGAAACCCAAAACCTAAACTTAGACAATAGCTATAGCAAATCATGCAAAACCACTAAATCATCAACTTGTAGAACAAACCAACAAATTCAAACATGATGCAAAACCAATTACATCAAATTCAATCATTTTTTAAAAAACACAAAAAAAAAAACCCAAAAAGATCCAAACCCTAGGTCAAATCATGAAATTCATAAATCTAAAATTGGAGAGAGAGAGACAGAGGAGTCTAAGAAGCAAAAACGAGAAAGCACTTAGAAGAAAGAGAGAGTACCTTCGGAAAAGACTATACAAGTACACAACGCAGAGCCATCACACAACTTATAATCTAAGCAAACCAACAACACAACAGTAATAATCAAAGCTAACAAGAACCCACTTTGCACTATGGAAATCTCATGGTCAATGAGCACATTAAGTGATTTGATCGTTATATCCTAAAATGGTGTGTTGGAACTTTCATATGATCAGATACCATCTAATAATGACTTTTTCTCATTCATTTAAACCGACCAACAAATACCAACTATGACCGATACAAGCAGAAGCAAAAATGGTCCCTAATTCACATATATCCTGCTCAACGAATTACCAAATGCACAGAGTCAGTAAAAAACTATAGGAATTCCAGACAACCCATTGGTCAAAATGGAAAACATTTTTCTTGTTAGTAAGCAACTCTTTTTGATGTATGGGCCTGCTCCATCTAAGGGTGATGATTTCAGCTAAGCTAAACATAAAATTTTTCATTCCAATTCCCAAAATTTTAACCCTTCTTATTCTCTCAACAAGCTATGAGCAACTAAAAGGTGAAAAAACCTATACAACATTAGTCCTACAATAACTCACCCATAATGTTCCAAAACTTTATAGCATTTCCAATTAAACATTTTTCAATTACCCCATATTTAATAACATAAACAAACACACAAAAAACTTTAAAAACTATCACAATAGATGAACCAAAATTGGAAATAGCATACCCAATAAAGTAAAAAGAAACAAGCATAAAAAAAAATGCATATATGAATCAAGCTTGCAGATAGACATACCTGGCGCTTGGTAAGCTTTCTCCTAATGGCCCTAGTCTTCTTGGGACGCAGATCGAGTGGCAGGTACTTCTTCTTCTTGTAAGCTTCTCTCAGAGCCCCCTTTTGCTTCTGTGAAATCATAGTCAAAACCTGCGCAATAGACAGCCTCACAACCTTTCTGCATAACCAAAAATGAAAACCCAAATCAGATACAAATGGTAGTAAAAGAAACAGAAGAAGAAATGAGAGGAGAAAGTGAGAAAAGATTATTAGGTGCAGTGAATCTCTATTTCTTTCATGAGATGTGCTACCACTAACACTGAGCTACAAAAACCCAAAATTTCAAGAACCCAAAACAGAAAAGAACTCAAATTTACAATACCCATCACACAAATCAAAAAATCGCATAAAGAAAAATAAGAAAAAGAGAACCCAGAACCTGAAAAGAGAGAGTACGAACGGCGGGCTACAAACTGTGCGCTACGAACGGCAGGCTACGAACGGCTTGAGAGTGAGTGAGTGAGTTTGAGAGTCAGTTTGAGTGAGTGAGGTTGAAAGGGTTCTGTCACTTTCAAATGTGTCGTTTGAAAGTGCTTCTGATTTTTGTTTTACTGGTTGCCAGAAATCGAGTCTTATAGACTCGATTTGCCGTGGCTCCAAGTGGAATTTTTGTCCACGTAAGGAAGAATAAAAACAACGAACTCGAGTTTCTAAAACTCGAGTTCTAATTAGATCTTGAGTTTTAGAAACTCGAGATGCTATTATTACATATACTTCTAAATCCGACCAACTAACAAAATTGTTGCCATATTGAGTTTATTTAGCAAGGGTGTTCTCCGTCACACAGTTGGATTCGGGTTGACGACACCATAGAGTCAACTGGGTGATTGAAGTAGAATTCATCGATTTTATCGCCACCTTTTTCAAATATCTGTTTGGATACATAATATTGTTGAAAACTGAAAACATTAGTAAAATAATTTTTAAATATGTAAATAGTGCTGTACAACCTATTTTTAATAAAAATTTTACTGAAAAAAGAGACTTGTGAGTCCCATGAACAATGCACGAGACCCACTGATAGACGCATTCTTCAGCTAGACGCAAATGTTGATACAAAACGCTCTATCCAAACGTATACTAAGGCTCTGTTTGGATAGAACTTATTTTGCTGAAACTGAAAACTGAAAACACTGTAGCAAAATAATTTTTAAATGTGTGAATAGTACTGTGAGACTCATTTTTAATGAAAAAGTTGCTGAAAAGTGTAATTTATGGGTTCGTGAACAGTGCACATACACACTGTTCATGGTCAAAAGTTGCGGCTACTGTTCATAACAGTGATGAACAGTAGCATTTTAGCGTCACAAAAAAAAAAAAAGCTGAAACGTAAACGTGAAACGCAGCTTCAGTGGATCCAAACACACACTAAATGTTTTTGAGTTTTACTATTATCATTTTATTATACCAAATTGGGTAAACTAATACCGACACAATCTATTTTCAAATCATTTTATTTTTGGACCAAACTTATGCACAATACCTTAAGTGCTGTTCATAAAGTTCCTCTCTTAAGATTCTACTATATGACTACTTAACTTAAAAAATACACTTCCATTTATGAGAAAAAAGTCACATGATAGAATTTTAAGAGAGGAATCTAAGGAACAGCACCTAAGTATTATATATAAGTCTTGCTCTTTATTTTTATACCACACGACATCATTTTGGTCATATCTACATTTGCAACTGAGAGCACTAGTATTAGTGGTGCTAAAAAGCTATATTACTATTTTTAGCACCATCAAATACCAAAATGTGGCTACATTGGCAATGCCAAAACTATATTTTTTGGCTTCACAGCTATAATGCACATCTACTTTTGACTGTGCACGATAGCTCATGTAAAATATATATATATATATATATATTATTAAATGTTATGTTCCCCTTGCTTTTTAATAAATTTTTTTTTTTCTCTTTAATTTTTTTTCTCCGTTTCTCCTCTCTGCTTCGTTTCTCCTCTTTCTGCCTCGTTTGTCCTCTGTGTTTCTCCTCTCTCTGTGTTGTCCTCTGCTTCATTTCTCCTCTCTGCTTTGCTAGCTAGCTCACCGACCCACAGACCCATCTCCCCAAACCCATCCAGTCGAGACCCCATCTCCCTAGACACATCTCGTCGAGACCCCATCTCCCTAAGCCCCATCGACGATCTGTTACCCAAGCTCCATCATCGTCGAGTTTGTGCTGGATTTGTGTTTGTGGGCTGAGTTTGTGTTTGTGTTTGTGCTAGGTTTCTGCCGAGTTTATGCTAGGTTCGTCTTTGTGTGTTGAGTTTGTGCTAGGTTTGTGCTGATTTGGGATTGTTGGGTTTGTGCTAAGTTTCACACTGGTAGTGGAGGTGGTGCCTGAAGATAGTGGTGAAGACAGTGAAGAATAGAGAAAAAATAATAAATAAATAAATTATTTATTGTAGTAGATATATTATTTTATTATGTTGAAAGCTAAAATAAAACTACTGATGTTAGATGTTTTATAAAGTGAAAAGGTAAAATAGATAAAGTAGTTCTTTGTAGTGCCAAATAACTAAAAAAATAACTCCATCAATGTGGATGCTCTAATAAGTGTGGAAGTTTGGACATAAATTCCAGGACGCTTTGCTGAGCTGAGCCATTAAATGGAGCATTAAGTGGTAACTGTCAAAGGTAGCATAGCATTATTAGGCTTGTGTTGGTATTGTTGGGCCAACCTTGCCCTACAAGAGTGAGTTGGTAGCAATCACAAATAATTGATTATTCTATAAATTAGTTTCCACACAAATTCCAACAAACTTTCTAGATGGATAGCTTCTTGTAAAAGCTTTGAAAAAATTAGTTTTTCTTCTTGGTTTATGCATTCACATATTTTGAAGTTCATTTAAATACAATTTGCTATTAGAAAGATAGCATCGAATACTTTCCATTGATTCCAAGCTTCGGTTGTTTTGGTTTGACTATCAATTTCACGACATCTTATTTTTGTCCTACATTAGATCATGGCTCGTGATTAGTTCCACCATTATCCCAATGGTGGTTAATATATTCGGACGATCAAATCTTTGACTAAATTATATGTCCTAGTTAGTCAGGGTTTTACTTTATCAAAGCAAGCTCAAGCTAGGGTCATGCTTTCTACTACATACTTGACCATTCGATCAATGTAAATTGAGTCTATTAATAAAACCTCATCCATTGGATTTTCAAGAATTGTAAATCAAGCTCTTCTAGGGCCAAGATAAAGAGTTTTTTTTTTTTTTTTTGGGATATTGGGGTGGACAAAATATTGTTTTGGCAAGCCCACTTGGGTAGGTCCTCCCTTTTCCATAAAAGTGGATTGCCCCTTGGGGCCAACACTATGACTAACACACTTGAATATAAACCCATTCAAGGTCTCTTTCATTCCCTATGTGATTCATGTATTTTCACCACTTTAACTCATGTTTAAGTTGGCAATTTAGGACTCAACTTATCTGAAAGCTCAATAGTGTAAAACACTAAAACTTGTTTAGACCCTCAATTTTAAACTTACGGCTAAATTGCTTTTAAACTACTCAACTAAATGCGGAATAAAAGTAAATGAAATGCAATTAACCGGAACTACAATCTAGTGCATAGGTATACACAGAAAACAATATATGTAAAGCACAAAGAGTATGGGAAGAAAAATGCAAACATGAGATAACACCAAGACATGTTATCAAAGAGGAAAACCGAAGTACTCGGCGTAAAAACCTCTCCGCGGCCCTCCAAGCCGAAATGATTCACTAGTGAATAAAGTTTGAGTACAAGGATATCAAAAAGGCCCTCCAAGCCTAATCTACCCACTGTACTTGAGCCCTTTGAGTTCCAACTTCCAACAGACTTCACTAAGTCTTGTTTTCACTAGTTATCTGAATCCTGCAATTAGCTCCAAATTTCATCCATCAAAGAATAGCTTCATCCAATGCTTCTAATAGACACCAAAACAACTCTCAACACTCAGATTGGGTGAGGTATGTGTTTGGGCTAAGAACCTCTCAAGGATTTGTAATTAGAGAGGTAGGAGTAGAGAAAAACTAAGAGAAATGTGTAGATAATTGTGGGTTTACAATCTCTAACTCTCAAGTGTATTTCTAGGGCTAAATTTGCTAAACAGTACAATTTCGGAAAAATATTAGACAAATGGCATGCGTTCAAACTTAATTAGTAAGTTGGACTCTTTTTGGAAGTTGGTTTTAGCAAACTCGACTTCCTACTAAAAATCAGTTCTGACGTGAATTAAAAAAAGAGGAAAAAAGCCACGTAGAACTAGTGAAAATCGAGTATAGTACACTCGACTTCCAAGTGTAGTAATTTTACCACCTCCATTTATGCGAGCACGGTAAACTATTGAAAGTCGAGTTTAGTAAACTCAGCTTCCACTAAAAGTTGAGTATAGCATACTCGACTTCTAATAAGTTTCACCACCTACCCCACCTATCTCATTTATGCGAGCACGGTAAAAATTTATTTAAATGAAACTCGAGTTTGATAGACTCGAGTTCCAATAAATTTTACAACCACCCCAACCATCTCAGATTATACACTTTGATCAACTCTCACTTTCCACTCAACTCTCACTTCTCACAACTCTCTCCCACGCCAAAACTACCTTTCACACACATTGATCATTCTACAAATTAAAAAGCTTTTCTTCTTCTACAAATCACATTGATCATTCTACAAATTAAAGCTTTTCTTCTTCAATTTGTAGGTAAATATTCAAACCTTTTTTAAAAAAATTTTTGTTAGACCTGGCTAATATATATACTCACTTTTACATTTGGTAGATATATATATATATATATATATATATATACACATACCACTTTTATATTGTTGATGAGTAATGTGTTGTTATTATTATTGTTGTTGTTTTTTGTATTTGTTATTTGTGCTTTGTAATGGGTTGTTATTTGAAATATGCAATGGGTTTTTCTTTGTAATGTGTTGTTATGTATAATGCAAATGAATGGATAACATATTATTTATTTGAAATGTGTTGTAATGTGTAATGCTTTGTTAGTTATAAGGTGTAACGAATATTAATTTTTTAAAGTTAGCAACCATGTAAAAATTTGTTTGAGTTAAAAAATTCGAATTTTTGCTTGGAGAGAATAAAATTTCAATTGATTATAATTGTTTGGTGGACTATACAATGTTATCTTTATATTTGCCTTGAGGCAATATTTTGTAATTCATATCGAATAAAGATATTATATTCGTCACTAACTTTTAGTAAACTTATTTGACTTATAAGCTTGTAATGAGTTCGATTGATTTATATCTATATTATGGTGGGGAGCCCTGCAGTGATGTGACTTATGGGGTGACATATGAAGGGCTTGGTAAAAAGTTAGAGATTATTCAGCTAAAAAAATGGCGAGAGATCAATTTGAAGAAGTTGAAAAAGAAAATTATGAAAGAGCTGGATTTGGATCGTCAGTTGCATGACATAAAAATTATATATCGTGCTCCTCATGCAGTGTTCAATGATCGTATTGTCTTCACGCCTATTGAAATAAAAGAAGACAAGCATGTTAAGATTATGTTTGACAGGATAAACTCTACGCCCTAGTTAAAAGCTGCCAAGTTGTATATAAGTGTGGAGCCTCGTATAGAAGTTGGCGGTGAAGATGTGCAACAAACAACTTTGGAGGGTGGTGGCGGGGAAGAATTCCAATCATTACATATGGATAGTTATTCGACTCTTACCCCGTGCACCACAGTTGGGGGTTATACACCACCATGCCAAGAGACACCAACTCCAATGGAGGTTTGCGGATCTAGTTATCAACAAGAATGTATTCAATCTCTAGGGAGGGAAGAGAAAGACAAAGATGATGTTGATCATGGTAGAGATGAGTATGAAGAGATGATTGGGAGAGATGACTCTCATGAGAATACTATAAACTATGAAAATGTTGACAATGTCCGTCATGATGTTATGGAAGATCATGATGATGATGCTATAGAGTTTCAAGATGATATAGGCGATGGTATAGGTGTGTAGCCTACAGTCCCTACATATGAAGCTCATGGCCTGTCATTCCATGCAAACACTTGGGATAATATAGTTGATCCTTCAAATGTTGAGATACAATTTTCATCAAGTTGGGTGTAGGGAATGAATTTTAGTAAATGGTTGATTTTCCCTAATAAAGAGGTGGCGAGACAGGCATTAATAGTTTACTCTATGAACAACAACAAGAATTATATAACTGAGCGGTCGAACCAGCAAAGATTGTGTGTGAAGTGCGCGAATGAGTCATATGCATGGAAAGTTCGAGCATTCTCGCAACGGAAGCTTAACGGGTTATGGGCCGTCACAATATATGGTGGTCCTCACACTTGTCCATCAGTTGGGGTGAACAAAGATGACAAAATGATGGATTCCAATTTTCTTGCCAAAGAACTTCATACATATGTACTTGTAGATCACACCAGCAAAATAAAGGGTCTCCAAAATTTGATGAAGGAAAGGTTTAACCATGATATATCGTACTAAAAGATATGGGATGCGAAATAAAAGGCTATTGCAAACATACATGGGAATTGGGAAGAGTCGTATCAAAAGTTGCAGAAGTTGTTGTTGGCATATAAGGATAGCGATCCGGGTACACAAGTGTCTTTTCGGTCAATCAACGGGGACATACCGGTTACTATTATATTCAAGTATGGGTTCTGTGCTTTCGCTCCTTCCATTGCTAGATTCGCACATTGTAGGCCAGTAATTAGTATTGATGGAACTCATCTTTATGGAAAATATAAAGGAAAGTTGTTGATTGCAATGGCTACCATTGCTAATAATGAGATTTTTTCGCTTGCCTTTGCGGTTGTGGATGATGAGATGGGGGCTAGTTGGGGATGGTTTTTATCTTGGTTGCAGACCGCGATACGGGATGCGGTACCCGATTCCGGCATTTGCATAATATCAGACCGACATAGAGGTATAATATCATCCATTGCACAGTGGCCCAATGATTATGTTCCGGTATATCATAGATATTGCATTAGACATGTGGCCAGCAACTTCAACACTCAATTTAATGACAAATTCTTAAAGTCTTTGGCCTTGAAAGCAGGATACGAGCATCAAGATCGCAAACTTGAAAAAAATATTGGATTGCCTTAAGGAAGTTGAACTCAAATTCAGTAAGGATCCCAATCCCAATATAGCAAAAAAGAAGCCATACTCCTATCTAATGAAGGAGTGTCTGGAGAAGTGGACACTATCACATGATGGTGGACGTCGTTATGGGGCAATGACTACCAATATGTCCAAGTATTTCAATGGAGTTCTAAAAGGTGCACGTGGACTACCTATATCTGCATTGGTTGACTACATTTGGTGCAAACTTGTCGCTTATTTCAATGATCGGTGCACTAAAATATTGGGCGATATTGAACATGGTCAGAAGTTCAGAAAGCATGCCATGGAGAAACATGAAGCAAATTACAAAAAAAGGGGACAAGACACTATCTGAGGCCATTTAACCAGCAAGACGGTGTATATCAGGTTTGCACGACGCATAATCCACACAAATCTGATGGGGGAGACCATAGTCATGAAGTAAGGTAGCTGGAGAACACATGTACTTGTGGCAAATGGGAAATCTATAAGATCCCTTGTTCACATGTGATTACAGTTTGTATTAGGGAACATGTCAATGCAATGAGGTATATTGACCCATGTTATACTTTACAACAACAACTTGCCACTTATTCACATGAGTTTTGTGTGCCCAAGGACAAGTTATTATGGCGGGAGGTTGCCAGCCCAAAGTTGTACCCTGACCCTGAAATGTTGTGATTACGTTGGTGTCTTATATTTATGACATTTGTCTCAAGACTGCATTCAGTTTATGTTTACTTTTTTAGTTAGTATCATACGGTTTTTCTTCCAATTATTTTACTTCTGAATGGTAAGGTTTCACCACACCCTTTTTCCTCCAACTGGTATTGTAGGGGCTGAAGTGGCCAATTTCTTAAAACTTCTAAGTTAGGCTTCACTAGAGCCATTTTTAGTATTTAGTAGCTCAACTATAAGTGTCTATAAGCACCTTTTGAGGCAACCACAGTGGATTCTTGAAATGCTGTTTTCATCCATAAAAGATTTTGTTTAATATGGACTGCATGGTGAGCATGAAACCATCAAATCAAAAGATAAAAGAATACACAATCAGTGAATCAGATTTAGGCCTTTGTTTAATATGTATTTATTTTATTCCTTTTTGCGTGTCTCCAGCTTTGAAAAATTCCATCTCAACATAATGAGATAATAGACAGTTCCAAAACAAAAAATCTCCTCAGTCTTAACCTAAACTACCTAATTCCAGATTAAATACAAGAAGAAAACAGAAAAACAAAGCAACCACAGTGCTCAATTTCACATGAAAAAATGTTGCTGCATTAAAAAAATTCTGTTGCATCAAAATTTTGCTGCATTAAAAAATTTCTGCTACATTAAATAAAACTCAGTAATACACATAAAATTTGCTGCATTAAATAAAACTCAATAATACAAATAAAATCTGCTGCATTGAAAAAATTATGTTGCATTAAATAAAATTTCTGTTGCAAATTTCTTCAAATATAAATTCTGTTGCATTGATTAAACATATATAATGTTATCATCTGCCAAAAGTAAAGACAATCAGTTTTGTCTTTAAGCCATATGCATAGAGGTTTACAACCAAAACCTAACTACTGGTCCACCACACATCAGACATGCACATCTTCCAACCAAACTGTGGGAACCAGTTACTTAAACTGTAGCACTTGACCAATTTAAATACCAGTTACATAAACTGTGGGAACCATAACAAAAACAAAAAATATCAGATGTTCTGCTTCTTTTACTGCTTTTGTTGCCCTTATTGGCCTTCTTTCCTTTTCCACCAAGTGGTTGAGTGGCTGCAAATAGATACACCATCAAGAAAACATTACAAATATATGTTCATATTTCACCAACAAAAATGAACTTTTATTACATATATCTTATAAACCGAACAGAGCTTCATACTCATCCTCATTGTTTGTGGTTGAGAAGCCTAATCTCAAGGATTTCTCAATTATGATTCTCTCTGGAAATATCAGAACTAGCCCCACTTCAAATCCTCTGTGGTTCGCTACACCATCAACATATACCTTCCAGGACAAAGGTTCTTGTAAGGAGATGGCACCAACCGATTTTTCATCCATGTTCTGCTTCTCCACTCTCTCTTCTAGTGGGGTTTCAGCAAACTCGGCCACCAAATCGGTAAGAACCTTACCCTTGATAGAGGTATGAGGCATGTACTTGATATCAAAAGGCCCTAGGATCATACCTCACTTGGCAATCCTCCTCGTGTAATCAGCACTCCAAAGTAGAGATTTAAGCAGGAGCTGGGTTAGGACAACAACTGAGTGCGATTGGAAATAGTGGGGGAGCTTACATGTTGCATGCACCACTGCCAGAATGACTTTCTCCAGTGGTAGGTAACAGACCTCAAACTCATGTAGTGACTTACTTACATAATAAATTGGTCTCTGTACACCACTATCAACCCATACCAGCACCAAGCTCACCGTGTGCGGGGCCACTGCAATGTAAGCAAACAAAACCTCATCCATCTCGGGTTTAGATATAACGGGTGGCCAAGAAAGATAATCCTTCAACTACTGGAAAGGCAGGATGCACTCCTCGGTCCATTCAAATCCTTTCCACTTGTTCAACAACTAAAAGAAAGGCCTATACCTGCCTACTGACCGATAGATGAATCGGTTTAGAGCAGCAGTCATCTCTGTTAGCTTCTAGACCTCTTTGGGATTCTGAGGTGGCTGTAAATTGTTGATTGCCTTAATCTAGTCAGGGTTAACTTCAATTCCATGATTTGTAACCATGTACCCTAAGAATTTTCCTGATCCGACACCAAAAGAACATTTAGAAGCATTAAGTTGTAGCTTGCGTCTCCTCAAGATCTCAAAGATATTCCCGAGGTCATTAACGTGCTCAGATTCCAGCTTTGCTCTTGACCACCATGTCGTCTATATAAATCTCAATGTTTTTCCCTAGTTGTGACTCAAACATCCTGGTCATCATCCTCTGATTGGTGGACCCCGCATTCTTCAAATCAAAGGGTATCACCTTGTAGTGGTAATTCCTAGTAAAAGTGACAAAAGTTGTTTTCTCTTGATCATTCAAGGATAAAGGTATTTGATGGTACCCTTGAAAGGCATCCAAAAAACTCATCCGAGGATGGCCTACAGTTGCGTCCACTAGCTGATCAATTCGAGGCATGGGGAAGGGGTTCTTTGGACAGGCCTTGTTCAAGTCTGTGAAGTCTACACACACGCGTCACTTCCCATTCTTCTTCTTTACTACCATTGTATTAGCCAACCATTTAGAGTTGAATACTTCTTTGATAGCCCCTGCCCGCTTAAGCTTGTTCACCTCTTCCTTGACAGCATCAGAAGGCTCTTTAGATGAACGCTGAGGTGGTTGCTTTCTAGGGAGGACAGCTGGGTTGACGTTTAAATGATAACAAATGAAGTCAAAATCTACCCCAGGAGCCTTATAGGCATTCCAAGCAAACACATCAATATTCCTCCTAAGAAATGCCAACAGTTCTTCCTTCCCCCAAGGAGGCAATTGAGTTCCGACCTAAAAAAACTTCTCCGGATCACCATCTATAGCAATTTCCTCCAACCTCTCACACTTTACCTCTCCCGACACCATATTTGTAGATAGGACCAAAATCCTTGATTGCTATGAGCCCCCCTCAGTAAAGGCCGAGGACTCAGCTGCAGGCTGATGCATGATGGCAGCCACGAGGCACTGCCTAGCCATGGATTGACTCCTCATAAGCTCCTCAATCCGGTCCCCTGATGGATACTTCACCTTCAAATGCAGAGTTGAAGAAACGGCTCCTAGGGCATAAAGCTAGGGTCTGACCACAATGGACCGTGTAAGGAGAGTATGCATCCATCATAATGAAGTCCACTTCAACCACCTTTGAACCTACCTGCATGGGCAACCTAATCTAACCCCTTGGGATGATAACTTTCCCATCAAAACTCACCAAAGGTGAATCATAGGCTATCAGATCCTCAGGCTTTAAGTTCAGCCCTTTGTATAAGTCAGGGTACATAATCTCTACACTGTTGCCCTGATCTACCATCACCTTTTTCACATCATACCTTCCTATTATGAGGGTGACCACTAAAGTATCATCATGTGGCTGGATGGTTCCAATCTTGTCTTCATTCGAAAAACTCAGTACCCATTGGATCTCCAATCTAACCCTCTTCGGTTCAGAATTAGAGTCATCGGCTAGTAGTCGAGCTACAGACATCACCCAGGAAGGATGAGAACCAATTTTCCCAGGTGTAGCAAAGATGACATTAATTGTGCCTAACGGGGGCCTTGAAGAAGCACTTCCCTAAGCCCCTGACCTTGATTGGTTTCTCTACCCGTTGGGCCAATACAAAAACTGTTGTAACCTTCTGTCTCTCATTAGTTTCTCCAGATGGTTCCACATAGTTCTAAAATCCTCAGTGGAATGTCCCCACTCTTGGTGGTATTGGTAATGAAGGCTTTGATTACGCCTTAAGGGGACTCCTCCCATTTTGTTTGACCATTTGAAGTATGACTCGTTCTTGATCTTTTCCAAGACTTGATGCACCAGTTCTCAGAATACAATGTTAACCACCTAAGGAGCCATAGATCCAGATTGTCCAGCAAAATCCCTTCGGGTTTTGTTATTGTTGTAGCGGTCCGACCTGAAATCCCTCATCTCTTAAGGAATAACCTTACCCTTCCCCTTGCCTTGCTGTTGGTCTTCCTCAACCCTATTGTATTCATCAATGCGGTCCATAAGCCGACGCACACTCCTTACTGGCTTCTTGGTTAAGGATTTTCTCAAATCATGCTTGGTGGGCAGGCCGACCTTGAAAGTCCTTACAGCCACGTCATCAAAATCCCCATCAATCTCGTTTAACATCTCCCAGTATCTGTCCGAGTATGTTTTCAAGGTCTCCCCTTCTCACATGGACATGGATAATAAGGAATCCAAGGGCCGAGGAACTCTACTGTACGTGATAAAATGAGATCCAAACGCCTGAGTGAGCTCCTTGAGAGAATCAATGGAACTTGTACCTAGGCCATTAAACCACCTCATAGCCACATGCCCTAAATTGGAGGGGAACACCTTGCACATCAAAGCCTCATTTTTGGAGTGCATGGCCATTCTCTAGTTGAAGGGGCTCACGTGCTCTACATGATCTGTTCGACCATTGTACAAGGTGAATGTAGGCTGGGTGAACTGCCAAGGAAGTCTCCCTCCCTCAACTCTGCGCATGAAGGGTGACCTAGAAATTTGGTTGAGTGCTCTACTTATAGCATCATTCCCCAAGCCTTTGGAAGATGAATTTTTGTTTCTGCGCTCATGATGGTAGTCCTCATCATATGAGAAAAACTCACTAGGAGGAGTCCTTAATCTGCGTCTATAATTACCATCCTCTTCACCGTTAAAAGAGAAGTCAAAAATGGAGGGAGTTCGCCTTCTCTGTTCGTGGCGCAACTTCCTCTTTAAATGATCAATCTCCAGCTACATGTCCTTAGCATTTTTCTCATGAGAGATGCTACTCCCACCTCGAGACTGGCTTCTAGTATGGGTAGTGTGCATACTTCCCTCTCGGTTTCTCCTTTGTTCAAGATCACAGAAGTGATCTTGACGTTGAGACCTTATAGATTCTTCCTGGTTTGGACCTGAACCTACCATCGTTGATCGTTAGACTCACTATAACACCAGTAATTCCCATAGACGGCGCCAATTGTAAGGACTCAATTTGGGTACCCAGCCCAATTGATGGATGAACTTAGGCCCAAAAAACCCAATACAATGAATTTGTAGAGAGTGGGTTGGAAAACTGAGTTTTAATAAGTTGGAAAACAAGTAAAATGGATTCAGATGACATGAAAAGGAAGCTAGACTGATTTGAACTAAAGAAAATCGTCCTCGGTAAAGTTCGAGGAGATCAGTTCATATATATATCTCAAGTTTGATTACAAATTCAGTTCTTGATTGCTACAGTATTTTTCTCTTAGTTTCTTGATCCCTCTCTCTC
Organism: Quercus lobata; assembly: GCF_001633185.2. Lineage (NCBI taxonomy): Eukaryota > Viridiplantae > Streptophyta > Magnoliopsida > Fagales > Fagaceae > Quercus > Quercus lobata. Next base: position 35,617,761 of record NC_044913.1, on the reverse strand, counting down.
ATTGCCTCCTTATTCTTGTATACTTTTTTCCCCTTTCATCTTTACCCTCCATGTGCAAGTCAGATGGTTGGTTTTGATGCTTGTCCCATCAGCACCTTCTTGAAGTCTTTGTGTAGTAGCTGTAAGGCTGAAAACCACTGTTCAAGTATCACTTCCACATTAATGCGGCCATAGGGTTAGCTGCAGAGCATTCAATGTGGTGGTAGCAGCTTTTTCCTTGGATATTTTAGGACTCCCCCCTATCCTAAGTTTCTGTGATGCTTATCCGTATCAACAGAATTTCCTGAAACATTCCCTTGGACGGTAGACCACCTCTTTTGACCTCAGCTTTAGTTAGCCGAGGAGACATTCATCCTCGGCCCAACCTCCTGGACCCTTATAACTAAAACTAACTTCTTCATTTACTAACACGAACTCCCCTGACAATGTTTATTTCTCCTCAGACGACTTTACATCCTCAAATTGTGCCCCAGGCCCAATATATATATAAATAAAGAGTTCCTGGGCCCAATATCCCTACAGATATCATTTGACCCCCCCATGAAATATCCATAGTGAACAAAGTCATAATAAACTGTCACTTTGTAAATAACTATTTTATTCCTTGAGTATTCAATTTAATCCTTTAGTTATTCATATTTATGAAATCTAATTTCATAAAATATAAACTTTAGTAACTCTTACTAAAGTGGCCGGCCCTGAATAACTAATTCCCATTAAACTTATGTCAAGTGGATATTTTGTGTCTCTATAGAAAGAGATTATAGATTCCATTTTGAGAATATGTGTTCCCTCAACACTACGTGTAGTTACCCAACATACCGAGGTTTTGACTGTTAAACTAGATCTCACTTCTGATATATCAAAGTAACTTACATTTCATGATTGGGTTCACTATCCTTTCAAGATTAAGAGTCTATGAAGTTAGAAGTCATGAGATTAATTATTCATGTGACAGTTGTTAATTGAATAATTAATCTTATAGCAATCCAGCTCAATATGTCTTACACACTTAAGACATATCAACACATCAAGTAAAAATCTCCACTTCCATAATCAAGACAAACCATCTTAGTTGGTGTATTATAGTTTTCGCAGTTGAAACGCCCAATTTCATCACCAACTACGAATTATATTTTGAGTTTACAAGAAACTTGTGATTTATATCTTCTGTAACTAAATCACATACAATGCATCTCAAGGATTATGATAATGTTCCATTAGTTCATTTATATATAGTCTCATATAATTAAATAATTTAATTATTTATAACATGCCAATATATTGGATTTTAGGACACAAAATCTAACACTTCAATTACCCTTTTTTAACATATCAAGCTCATCATTGGGGTTGGGGACTAAAGATTATTAACCGAGTACAAAGTGAGGTGTCTACACCTTAGGTTTATACATGTGCCATTGCTTGCCTCCTATAAGCCTTAGGTGTTGAATGCTCTACTATAATAACAATTTTTTACTATGAGAATCAAAATGCTATTGAAATTACTTTCAATGGCATAATTTATAAGCGTATCAAACATATTTAGATTAATTATCACTTCGTTCTTCACCACTTGCTAGATATAACAATGCTACAATTACGTTTTGTCCCCCCTTCATATCTAAGATATTTCCTCGAATCATTGATAAAACGTTCTTTTTTTTCTTTTTTCTTTTTTAAGTTGTTTCTCTAACTCAATTCTTAGAGAAAAACAATTTTCAGTAACTTGTTGATCAAGTAGTTGATAACCTAATATTGCATCCACTATCCCACTTTCATGATCTTGTCTTCAAACTCAATTTGCTCTCTCACGAGTCAATACGAGTTTGAAGGTAGCTACTAGACTATAATAGGCCTAGTAGGCCCAAGAGCCCATGTCTAAGCAGTAACTCTTTTTTTTTTTTTTTTCATATTTTTTTAGGAACGATTTGATGCATCCTTTTAATATAGTATATATCACCCGTATATTTTGTAATTATACTTGATCGATACATAGCTCTTGAAACATAACAAAAGCTCAAGATTTAATTTTGATAAAATTGAGAATTACATTAAAAAAATTACAATGAAACAAATAGAGCATTACATACAAAGACCACTTGGTATGCTCACACTGTAATGTAATTCTGAATTTTATCAAAATCTTGAGCTTTCGTCATGTTTCAAGAGCTATGTATCGATCAAGTATGATGGTATGGTCACACTGAAAAAGAAAAAAGAAACACTACAATAATTTGACTAAAATAAATCCAAAATAGAGATTATTTCTAATCAATATGGGTCCGTTTGGATTGAGCTTATTTTTCCTGAAACTGAAAACTGAAACTGAAAACACTGTAGCAAAATAATTTTTAAATGTGTGAATAGTATTGTGGGACCCATTTTTAATAAAAAAGTTGTTAAAAAGTGGAATATGTGGGTCCGTGAACAGTGCATCTGTGCACTGTTCACAGTTGAATTGGTCATAATATGCGACTGAAAAAAAAAAAAAAAAAAAAAAAAAAAAAAAATTCAGAAAACGCAGACGCTGGATTCATTTGAATCCAAACGGGCACTATATTTGTAATTGGAAAGTAAAAATTTGATTGGACAGATATTTTAATGATGCATGGCAAGATGGCATGCGATCCATTAAGTTATCATGGCTCCTCAAATCAAGGTAACGAGCCTGTGTCAATTTTTTATCTTACAAATACATCCATTAATTCCTGTATATCTTGTATGACTCTCTTTCTACTTTTTTTCCTTTTTTTTTTTTTTTATTGAGAAACAAACACACACACATACAAGGCTGAGAAAATAAGTTCTAATATAAAAACACCCACAAAATCCACTCAAAAGCCATAATAACTTTTAAGGGATGGTAAGATAAGTTATACTGCACACAACACGCTCCTTCTTAAAATTCCATTTGCTTTTCAAATATTATTCTAATAAAGTTTTTTCTCCTCAAAGTTCCATAGTTTTAAAAACCGGACCGGACCGGTCGGTCCGACCGGTTCAACCGGGAACCGGCTTTCAATCCGGTCCGGTTATGGTATAAAACCGGAAATGACTTAAAAACCGGTAAATAGTAAAAACCGGCCGGTTCAACCTGAGAACCGGAAACCGGCACGGTCAAACCGGTTTTGCTCCTCAAACTAAACTACGTCGTTTTTAAGTTTTCTGCTCCTCAAAACTACGTCGTTTTTTCTGCTCCTCAAAACTAACCTAAAGTCCTTACTGACTCACTCTTCTCATCAGCCATCTCACTCTTACCTCACGATTCACGCCCCCTCTTCTCATCTGCCTCACTCTCTCACTCACCTCAAGCTCTCAAGGCCGCTCAACTCAACTCAATCTCTCTCTAGTCTCTACTGTCTACCTCACTCTGTTCTCTCTGCCTCACGCACAGCGGCACAACGGCACGCCCTCGCCCTTTGAGCTCATTCCTAGTCTGCTCTACCCACAAACCATTTCAACTACCCACCCAAAACCCACAACTCAGCCACCACCAAGACCCACAAAACATCCCAACCATCCACCACAACCCACAAACCCAACCACGCATGACCCATAAAACATCCAAAAACCCAAATCGATAAAGCTACACAGCAATAAAGGAGAAAAAAAAAAAATCCAGAACTGAGATTAAAAGAATGAATCAACGATGGTGGAGGTGGCCAAGAAACAGTGGGGCCGACGACGATGGAGGATAACGGAAAGAAAAAAGAAAAAAACCCAGTGGATCGTTGATGATTGGATCGGTGATGAATGGCGCCGATGGCAGTGGAGATGCAATCGGTGATGAGTGGCGCCGATGAGTGGATCGGTGGTCAGTGATGAATGGCGCCGATGAGTGGATCGGTGGTCGGTGATGAATGGCGTCGATGAGTGGATCGATGGCCGGTGATGAGTGGCATCTGGGAGTGGATCGGAGGCTGGAGGTTTGGTTTGTGGAAGGGAAAATTTTTTTTTTTTTTTTGAGAAAGCACAGTGTCGAGAGAGTAGGGAGAGATGAGTGACTGAGTGATTTTGTAAAATATTTTACTGTTTTTACACTTGTTTTACTTTTACACACACTTGTTAATATATATATATATATATATATATATATTTATATATAATTAAAAAATTATTAATTATTTATATAATTTAAATAAATAATAATTAAATTATTTATGACGTCACCGGTTCGACCATCGGTCGGACCTCGGTTCGACCATAAAAAACCGGTAATTAGCTCCTCGACCGGTTCTTTCACCGTACCGGTTTTTAAAACCATGCAAAGTTCTCTTCAATCAATAGAGTTTAACCATGAGCTTCTTTAGATCAAAAGGCAACACCACAGTAGGCCTTGATTGTACACGGATGCCTTTGGCCCTCATCAGTGCTGTAGAAACGAAGAAATTCTTGATGATCAAATGGCTTAAATTGTAGTGGGTTTTCATCGTCGACTAGCTCTTTTGGTGTTTGAATTGTCTCGCAATTGAATGAGAACAATGCAAGCGAATATCTGTCTGTCTCCTCTCATTACAACCCTGTGGTGAGGGGAATATATCCTGCCATTGCTCCAAGCCTGGGCCAATCAAAACAAGTATTTGTCAGCACCCTATCAATTTTTTATTCTTTCATTCTTTTTAATTTCTATTTTTGATGATAATTTCGTATGTACATTATCATCAATGAAAATAAAATTTTACTGTATCCAAAAATCAATTGAATTGTAATTTCCTAAAGGATTAACCTACAAATATTTCATTACTGGAGAAACTAAAAAGTCAAACATAGCTCATTCCCGACTAAACTTGTTTATATGAAATATCCTGCACAAGCTAGCATTGAGCTAAAATTGGTGACTGTAACACTTACTGTGAATGCCTCTCCAGCCATGAATATGAAGGAAGAAGGGGAAGGCTCAAAATGAATCCACCTGTCATCCTTTGTTTTGATCTCTAGACCACTCACATCATTTTGGTGTAGTATGGTCAAGAAGCTCTTGTCAGTATGAGACATGGCGCCAATGTTACTCTCGTTCTCATTGGGCACACTATATTTGATGAGTCGAAGAAGATATGTGGTTGAATTGATGTAAGAATCAAAGTACTTGTTCACTCCATAGCTTTCAAATACCATACTCTTCACCGAACGTTCCAATTGGGAAACAATCCTTGAGTAGGAGTATATGGTGTCACTAAACAAGCAGGAACAAATAATTAATTAGGTATATATATATATATACAAATACTAAAAATAAATAATAAAATTTTTAGGATTATAATTAAATATAGAAATATAGTTATACCAAAAGCATTTGTTTCCACGAGGCCACATGAGATTTGTGAAGTTTTGAGTTCCGCTGAGAATTTGTGCGTCCTCAATTCCCATGCTTTCATTGAGTGGCATATATGGGTTTTGGCCAAAATAGCCATGGTAAGGTTTGCCAGAAGTGTTTTGGGTTTTGGTTTCCAAAGGGAGATCAAATAAATCCACTAACAAATCAAAAACAGAATTGTGAAGCTCCGAGGAGATGACTTTATCATCATATGATGCTACGAAGCAGCCGTAATCTTCGAGAGCCTGCCGGACATTGTTGCATATGGATACCCAGTGACTTGTACCTGGTTTCAATTTGTTAGGAGAGAAATCTATAATAGGGAGTTTGGGTTGTTCTTGAGAAGGCATTGTTTTTTGCTTTGCTTGCTCGATCTCTTCTCACTTGTTCTTGTGTCTTAAGGTTATCAAATAAATAAAGCTTCAATCTATTTATAGACAATGAGCAAAGAAAATGTCATCCATCTTTATATATAGCTTTGACTTTTTTTTTTTTAATGGCTGGTGGAAGTTGACAGTTGATTGCAGGTAACATCACAGAGTCAAAGTGCATTGTATTCTTAACAAGGGTTAGAGTGCAGGTAACATCACAGTAACAAAATGCATTGAAGGCTGTACCAATTTTTAGTTATTTGGAACAAATATCATCTAATTATAAAAATAAAAGAGCTCTGACTTTTATTTTTTATCTGATTTTTTTAAGGGTTTGAATGTTTGATGTTGGAGCATCACCATTTTGTGGCGAACATCTTTTTATAAAGATTGGTCAAAGTCTTTTATATAAATATATATATATATATATATATATATATATATATATATATATGTGGCCGTTTTCTGTTAAGATATTGTTTTGCTACCCTGTATTGTCAATGGAAAATATACATAACTATTGAGGATTTTTTTTTTTTTTTCGGTAAATCAATCTTTTGCTGGATTTTTGAGTTTTGACCTATCAAACATTGGCCAAATGTTAATAAAAATTAGTAAAAGGTGCGTGGGATGTATGGTTTTGTTCTCAAAGTCAAAACAAGTTAATGATTATTGCTTAATTTTAAGATTCTCATGTATAAGGTACCATTTATCTTATAATGACATTTGTACCTAAGGATAGATGGCCATGGGGTGGGCTGGGGCGGGCTAGGGCGGGGCGGGGCTGAAGGACGGGGCTCTTCACCCCTGTCCCGTGTGGCTTTGTTTTACTCTGTACTTGCCCTAGCTCGCATGGCAGGGCGACATGCCTTCCCCAATCCCTACTCCTTAGGGCTTTGCGGGGCCCTGCCCCTTTGTCAATACTGATTTTTGTCTGGCCTTGATTAACGCGTCAAAATAATGCTTTAAAGCATAGAAAAGGGTGAAAACTATGATTTTTAAAGCCAAAAGTGGGGAATAAACCAAAAGTGGGGAATAAATTAAAAGTAACATAATTTACCCCAATCGGACGATGATGCAAAAAACCGAAGTCAATTTCACCATTTCTGGCAAGAGTTAGACCGAAAACCCTAACCAGTGATACTAAAAAAGTTGACTTTTTGTTCCAACCATCTGATCAGGATAAATGTTGGACCGTCTTGTAGATCATATTTTTTTTCCCTTTGACATGATTGATCACGGGCTAGTATCGGAGTTAAAACGGATGAGATATCAAAAAAAATGTCAAAGTCATGATTAAATATTTCACTATTTTCAGGTCAAAAAGAACTATTTTTGGATCATTTTCGTGCATAAAACTATACCAACTTTGCCATAATTGGAGCAATCTGCTAGAACACAATTGAAGTATGATGTCTCAACTACCGTCCATAAAAAAAGGCTCGACGATATCCATCACAAATTAGCCACATACTCAATTTTGATAAATGGGAAACCCAATGACAACATCACCCCTAGTAGAGACCTTCGACAAGGCAATCCCCTCTATCCATATTTATTTCTGTTGTGTACAAAAGTTTTGCATGGCTTAATTCAAAAGACAGCCAATACTGGCAACATCACGGGAATTTCTATTCGTTGCAATGGACCCCAACTAACTCATCTTTTGTTTGCAGATGATAGTCTTGTTTTTTTGCAGGGCCAAAGAAGATGAGTGTTATAAATTACTAGCTATCCTTGCTACATATGAGCAGGCCTTTGGATAGCAAGTAAACAGAGCAAAAACCACTATATTTTTTTTCGCAAGTCAACATCACAGGATATGCAAGATTTGATCAAAGATGATCTTGGGGTACCGGCTGTACAATTATATGAAAAATACTTGGGCTTGCCTTATTTTATTGGTCGAATAAAGAAGGAGAGTTTTGAAAACATCAAATAACGGGTATGGAAGAAGCTCCAAGGATGGAAGGCAAGCTACTATCTCAGGCGAGTCGGGAAATTTTGATAAAGGCAATGGCCCAAGCACTGCCTACTTATACCATGACATGCTTCAAACTTCTGATAGGTCTGTGTTAGGACATTAAAGCTCTTATCCACCGATTTATTTGGGGGCAAAGTAGAGATAGCCAAAAAATCCACTAGATTAAATGGCAAGAAATGTGTAAGCCTAAAACTCAAGGTGGAATGGGATTCAAGGATTTATCTATGTTCAGCAACAAACCCTTGGCAAAATAGATGTGGCACTTGCTCCATGATACAAACTCATTATTATACAATGTTTTCAAGGAGAAATATTTCCCCACATGTTCATTAATGGAGGCAAAAAATCCAAGCTCAGCATCATACACATGGAAGAGCATTATCAAAGGTAGGGAGGTTATTTGGAGGGGAGGGGTATCGAGGGTGGGAGATTGTCACTCAATTTGGAATTGGCATGATAATTGGTTTCCAGTGAAACAAAAGCCAAAAATTATCTCACCAAATTTGCATATAGACCCCAATGCAATAGTCAATACTTTTATTGATCAAGAAAATCTGAGCTAGAGGAAGGATATTTTGGAAAATTGTTTGCTGGACTTTGAAGCTTCAGCGATCAAAAAATCCCATTGTGCAAAACTCCAAAAGCCGATATTCTGACATGGCCATATAACTCAACTAGAGAATATTCTATCAAGTCTGGATACAAGTTTTTACAAGATGAATTTATCACCCAATAAACTGGTCCTTCAACCTCAGAGCATTTGAAACCCCTACTGTAGGCCATTTGGAATTTAAATGTTTCGGAAAGGTAAAAAATCTACTATGACTTGCTTGTAAAAGTTCTTTGCCTCCTAATACCAACCTGGTATGTCGACAGATTATTACTGTTGATTTATGTGAAGTCTAAAAAACCTACCAGGAAGATTTCATCCACCCTCTTTATCTCTACCCAACATTCAGAGAAATATGAACCATATCCCACTATGGAACCATGACAACTTCAAACAATGCTCGAACTTCATCGACTTAATTGGGTGTATCTTTGCCGAGAATAGAGACCCTACTCTATTCTTAATAGTGAGTTGGGCAAAATGGAATAGTCGTAACAATCTCAGGCTAGGAAAGCACTCTTGTACACTTAGCCAGATCTTGCAGCAAGCCAAAGAGACACTTCTGGAATATACCTCACACCACTCGGCAGCAACTTCACCATTGATTAGACCCTTAACATCCTGGCACCCTTTTTTTCACATCATGGTATAAGATTAATTTTCATGGGCCACTATTTGAGAAAGAACAATGTGCTGGAATTGGAGTGATCATCAGGAACCAAGTTGGACTAGTTATGGCTTCTCTTACACAACAAATACACCTACCTTTCACGGCCATTTGTTAGGACATATGTGGAACTTGTTAGAACATATGTCATATAGAATTGGCTCATCCATTGACAAAATGCACTTTACTTGTATTTGGATAGATTTAGGATGTGTTTAATATTTCAAGGAACAAGAGTTCAATTCCAAGTATTGAAACCATGCAAATCTATCCAAGAATCAAATGGAGAAGTGTACTATTCATTGAAGCTCGACAGATAGCTCAACAGATGTACCTATCGAGATTTAATATTTAAAACTCGACAAATAGCTCGATAGTTGTATCTATCAAAAATTAGGAAATTTAGATTTCCAGATCTGATTTCACGTATATCCATGTGTATTTGTGAAGGGTTTCTTTTCTCACAACCCTAGACATATATAAGGATTATTTTAAGAGCCGTCAAAGGTGATGCAACTTGATCCAAAGTGATTATTCACTCAAATTATGACCGAAGACAATTTGCCCTAGTTCATCTTTCTCATTAAGAAGCTGCTGCGTTTGTGCGCCAAGGGTTTTGAAGGAGCTTCTTGATCTTGATCTTCATCGTGTGGATGAACTGAAGAACTTTGGTTAGTCACGTACTTAGATCCACGCATCAATTGGTTAGTCACGTACTGGGAACCATACATTGAAATGAGAGATTGTCACTACATTACAAGTCCAATTGGGTATTGGGGTAAGGGTTCAACTGTAGGTTAGTATAAGTTACTAGGATTCCTTTACTTGTAACCGCTTGTTTTGATAATAGTGGATTTTCAGGAGTGGTGACCTTAAATTCAGCCGGTGGAGTTTTGCCTCAGTAGTTTTCCCTATTCGAAAACAAATTACCCGTGTCAAATTTTATTTCTGCTACATTTAGTTATTTGGTGATTTGTTTCTGCTACAATGCTCATTGCATGTAATTGAATCTAATTAATTCACTTAGCTAATTATTTGATTAATTTACCAAAGGAGTCAATACATTCTTGGCCTATCACCATTGAAGTGGAAGCACTAGCAGCAAGATGCGCTCTAGAGTTTGTAGTAGAAATTGGAGTGGACCAGGTAATTTTAAAAGGCGATTTAGAGATCCTCATCAAGGCATTACAAAAAGACTCTAGCAACCTAGCTCAATATGACCATCTGGTTACTTATGTCTAGTATCTAGCGTCCATTTTCCCACCCCTATATGCTTTTCCCATGTACGAAGGCACTGCAACTTTATAGCACATTCTTTTGCATGAAGAGCAATTTGCTCCCCTCTTTTATTTGTTTGGATGAACAATGTACCACTAAACATTGAAATTGTAACTCAGGCTTATTTAAACAGCCTCCCTTAATTCTTCAATAAGACTAGGGTTTTTTCTCAAAAAAACAAATTACTTAACAAATACATCAATACATTACGAGCATGGATAGAATGACCTATTTCAAAATTTTACAAAAGGATAGGGGTCTAAGTCCAAAATTTTAAACATTATGGGACAAAATCAAAATTATCCCAAACCGGAAAGGTGCAAATAGAAATTTAATATTTTTTTACCATTCAAGACCATAATTTTGTTATACATACACACTGGACTAGCTTTCACAATTTTCATTTACCTTAGCACTTAGAAAAAAAAAATACATACATACCTATAGATAAAGTTATGGCATATATTTTAAAAGCCTCCTTTAAATAAAATGGACAATTGTACTTTTGCACAATAATCATAATAAGAAAAAACGTTGACGAAAATAAATTAATTTGTTCAAATACAAATGCCTCGCATATTCTTTTCTTTTTTTCTTTTTTAAGGGGGAAAACAAGAAACTTTGATTAACTTGAACCGGTTAAATCAACTTGAAGTGCACAATAAAATTGTGATGGAATATCCTCCATCCACACTAAAAAATCTGGAATGTCAATAACGTATCTTGCTAGGCTCACACATTCTTGATTGTCCAACATTGCAGGTTTTTCATATTGTAAAGTTGTGATTTACAACTATGGTTTTAGTTGGCTTTTATTCCGTGCCAAATTTGATTGTAATTTTATTATATCTTTTGTCCCTGTATTTATTGTGAGATTTGATTGTAAAGGTTGTGTGATAGAGAGAGAGAGTGTGTGAAGACTCAAGCAATTGAAGCCAGAAGAGTTCTTGCGGGTAGCTCGCGACTAAGCATCCCGCGAAGTGAAGCATGTGTCTTGCACATGACTGGAATGCGAAGAGTCAGTACAGATGGAGACAGCTGTGTCTCGCGAGTATATTGCGGGTAAGACCTTCCCGCGAGACACCCGTGAGACATTTTGTTCTGCCAGACTGTACTATCTGATACACACTTTTTGTACCCATACTATATATACCCACATTACCCACAAATGTTAAGGAGTGCTTCTGAGAGAAAACTCTAGCCAAACACCTTGAGAGTTAGAAATTGTTATACCCAAAATCCTCCACACAATAGCTTGTGGATTTTCCTCAACTCCTACCTCTTCATTTCCATACCATTGAAAGGTTGATAGCCCAAACACTTAACACACCATTTTAGAGTGTCAAGTGATCGTTTGGTGCTGCTCGGAAGTATTGAAAGAAGTCAAGGATGGTAGATGCAACATGGAGCTTGTTGCGGGATCTGGAGAGTTAGACAAGACACGGTTTCGAGAAGTCTTGTTGGAGTGGGAGTTTGGAGCGTGTAAGTACAGCGAGTAGATTAGGCTTGGAGGGTCTCTTGCTAACCCATGTATCCCAACTGATTGTCTAGTGGATCGATTACCGCTTGGAGGGCAACAAAAAGGTTTTTCACTGAGTTCTTTGGATTCCTCTTCGATAACACATCGGCGTGTTATCTGTGTTTGCATTCTTTTTCCCTACTCTTTTACATTTCATTTTACTGCTGTGATTATATGAATATGTGTTAGAGTAGCTTGTTTGTTTATCCGCTCACATTTACACTATTCCGCACTTAGAATTAAGTTAGTGTAAAATATATCGAGCCATAACTTTTATTTGGGGGTCTAAACAGCTCTTGTGTTTTTAACACATTTTCGAGCTTTCACACACACACACACACACACACACACACACACACACACACATATATATATATATATATATATATTATGCCTATGCATATTATTATTTTCAGAGGGGAATTTATTGTAGAAATTGAACTTTGTGGTCAGGAACAGAGTTATTTTTCTAACAATGAATCAAGTCTCTAGGTCTCAACTTAACCTTGTGGTGGATTGATCTTAGAGAGCCTTCAAATTCTTTTTGGTCTTGGAAGGGTTTTAAAGCCTTGTTTGTGGTTACCCACTCTTGCCAAGTGACTAGCTCCAAGGATAGAGCGCGTATAGCCGAATAAGAATGGACCATCTACAAGTAATCCAAGGACATTTGAGGCACATTGGAGATGGGATGGGTGTGGTGGCTAGGTCTATTCAAGATCTGATAGGCATAGATGAAACCAGCCGACGCTAATCTGGGCGTAGCAGAGATGACCTTTGCAGCGATTGGCTGATATATATATATATATATATATATATAATATTATGTCTTAGTTTAACAAATACAAAAAATTCCCAGAGAGAGAGAGAGAGAGAGAAATTGAGCGAGCCAGTGCGATAAAAAGAAGGAGAGGCTGAAAGTGAGAAACGCGATTAAAGAAGAAGAAGAAGAAGAAATCAGCATTACGAATAGGGTTTAAGAGCTGATACTTTACAAAACGATGTCGTTCAAGTTAAATTTTATTTTTTAAATATGAAACTAAATGACACTATTTTGGACCTAATCTATATATATAAACCGAAACTTTTGAAATTCTCACAATTTTCCATGTCAGCATTATTTTTTAAAAAAATTCTGATTTTTTTTTTTTATTTTAAAACCCGATAATACATAAAACCTAATAATACTGATTTTCTATTTCTCCCGTTCCCCTTCTTCCACTTCTTTTCCAAAACACACCCCACGGTCAAACCTTCTCCGTCGTCCAAAACAAACCCTACGGCCAAAGCCCTTCTCCATCATCCAAAACCCAGACCCATATTAGCTCCAACAACACCCGATCCCATTCCCCTTCTTTGTCGTCCAAAACGCCTCTGAAGTGATTCACTCCAATCGCAGATATAGGTCAGCCAAGCCCCTTCTCCGTATCAGACCATTCTCTCTGTATTTCTCATTTAATCTATGAATAATATCTTTTCATATTGTCTTTAATTAGGTTTTTCTGTCAATTTAGGGATTTCGTCTTTAATTAGGTTTTTCTGCCATTTTAGGGATTTCACTTCCTAACCCTCAGGTGTGTTGGGTTTTGGCCGTCAACTGCAATTGAAGCCAGTCTCCTTTGTAGAGGAAGTCCAAACCCGAGGTAAGAATTCTGATTTTCTCTTCAATTGAAAACCTACATGCCCAGTTATTCTTCCAATATACTGTTCTTTCTCCACTTCAATTGTTCATGAAATTTTGATTGTGGTTGTGGGTGATCTACTTTGGTGTTTTGGGTTACTATGGCTGAATGGTTGGCCTTTGCCTTGCCGACATTAAAAAAGGCTTTTTTTTTTTTTTTTTTTTTTTTTTTTTTTTTTTTTTGCTTTAGGTTCTGTTGATTTAAGGTGGAAATTTGTGTCAAAAAAGATTGCGATGACTGTTAAGGAGCTCTTTGAGATAGATTTGCTGGGCGGGGTAACAGACTAACAAAAAAATGACAACTCGGTAAGTTCACATTGAAAAAGAAAAAAGAAACAAAACAACACTTTTACTAAAATAGATCTAAAATAGATATCATTTCTAATCAATAATATTTTAATTGGAAAGTAAAAATTTGATAGGACAGATATTTCAAGGATGCATGGCAAGATGGCATGCGATCCATCAAGTTATCATGACTCCTTAAATCAAGGTCACGAGTCTGTGTCAACCTTTTATCTTACAAATACATCCATTAATTCCTGTATATCTTGTATGACTCTCTTTCTATTATTTATTTATTTATTGAGAAACAAACACACACACATACAAGGCTGAGAAAATAAGTTTTAATATAAAGATATACCACAAAATCCACTCAAAAGTCATGGTAACTTTTAAAGGAGAATGGGGTAAATTATACCGCACACAACACCCTCAAAATTCCATTTACTTTTCAAATGTTACTCTAATCAAGTTTTTTCTCCACAAAGTTCTCTTCAATCAACAGAGTTTAACCATGAGCTTCTTTATATCAAAAGGCAACACCACAGTAGGCCTTGATTGTACACGGATGCCTTTGGCCCTCATCAGTGCTGTAGAAACGAAGAAATCCTTGATGATCAAATGGCTTAAATTGTAGTGGGTTTTCATCGTCGACTAGCTCTTTTGGTGTTTGAATTGTCCCGCTATTGAATGAGAACAATGCAAGCGAATATCTATCTTTGTCTTCTCTCATAACAACCCTGTGGTGAGGGGAATATATCCTGCCATTGCTCCAAGCCTGGGCCAATCAAAACAAGTATTTATCAGCACCCTATCAATTGTTTATTCTTTCATTCTTTTTAATTTTAATTTTTTATGATAATTTCGTATGTACATTATCATCAATGAAAAGAAAAATTTACTGTATCCAAAAACCAATTGAATTGTAATTTCCTAAAGGATTAACCTACAAATATTTCATTACTGGAGAAATTAAAAAGTCAAACAGAGCTCATTCACGACTAAACTTATTTATATGAAATATCCTGCACAAGCTAGCATTAAGCTAAAATTGGTGACTGTAACACTTACTGTGAATGCCTCTCCAGCCAAGAATATGAAGGAAGAAGGGGAAGGCTCAAAATGAATCCACCTGTCATCCTTTGTTTTGATCTCTAGACCACTCACATCATTTTGGTGTAGTATGGTCAAGAAGCTCTTGTCAGTATGAGACATGGCGCCAATGTTACTCTCGTTCTCATTGGGCACACTATATTTGATGAGTCGAAGAAGATATGTGGTTGAATTGATGTAAGAATCAAAGTACTTGTTCACTCCATAGCTTTCAAATACCATACTCTTCACCGAACGTTCCAATTGGGAAACAATCCTTGAGTAGGAGTATATGGTATCACTAAACAAGCAGGAACAAATAATTAATTAGGTATATATATATATATATATATACAAATACTAAAAATAAATAATAAAGTTTTTAGGATTATAATTAAATATAGAAATATAGTTATACCAAAAGCGTTTGTTTCCACGAGGCCACATGAGATTTGTGAAGTTTTGAGTTCTGCTGAGAATTTGTGCGTCCTCAATTCCCATGCTTTCATTGAGTGGCATATATGGGTTTTGGCCAAAATAGCCATGGTAAGGTTTGCCAGAAGTGTTTTGGGTTTTGGTTGCCAGAGGGAGATCAAATAAATCCACTAACAAATCAAAAACAGAATTGTGAAGCTCCGAGGAGATGACTTTATCATCATATGATGCTACGAAACAGCCGTAATCTTCGAGAGCCTGCCGGACATTGTTGCATATGGATACCCAGTGACTTGTACCTGATTTCAATTTGTTAGGAGAGAAATCTATAATAGGGAGTCTGGGTTGTTCTTGAGAAGGCATTGTTTGTTGTTTTGCTTGCTCGATCTCTTCTCACTTGTTCTTGTGTCTTAAGGTTATCAAATAAATAAAGCTTCAATCTATTTATGGACAATGAGCAAAGAAAATGTCATCCATGTTTATATATAGTTTTGACTTTAGTTTTTTTAATGGCCGTTGGAAGTTGACAGTTGATGGCAGGTAACATCACAGAGTCAAAGTGCATTGTATTCTTAACAAGGATTAGAGTTGCACTATATATTGTCACACTCACATAGCCACAAACACAGTAGCAAAATGCATTGAAGGTGGTACCAATTTTTAGTTATGTGGAACTAATATCATCTAATAATAATATTATTATAAATAAAAGAACTCTGACTTTTATTTTTTATTTGATTTTTTTAAGGGTTTGAATGTTTGATGTTGGAGCTTCACATGTCGTGGCAAAACGAAAATGAGGACCCTCACCATGAAGTGAATATTGAAATTGACATCTTTTTATAAATATTGGTCAAAGTCTTATATTTATATGTATGGCCGTTTTCTGTTAGGTTATTGTTTGGCTACATTGTATTGTCAACGGAAAATATACATAGCTATGGAGGGGTAGTTTTTCCAGTTACTGAAATCCATCTTTTGCTGGACTCGTTGAGTTTTGACATATCAAACATTAATTTCAAGATTCTTATTAATACAAGTTGAAGATGCGTTCGTCGTATGGTTTTGTTTTTTGCTAATAAACTAATTTTATTGGGAAACAATAAGTCAATAATTAAATGATTATTACATAACTTCAAAATTCTTATCTAAAGTACCTACTATCTCATAATAACATATATAGCTACTTGTAATGAAGTGCTTCTCACATAATATAAGATTAAAATTAATTGAATGGCAAATTAATTGAATGATAATTTGATAAGATATTCGCTTGGCGTATACTACAGCAGCCTCTAGGATTCAAATTTTATTAGCATATATAATTTTCTTATTATTGTTTTCATTACACTTTTTCCTTTTCTTTTTTGGAAAAGCTTTCTTTACATCATACTTAAACAAATACATCAATACCGGCCATTGATGGGACAAAAATCAAAATTACCCAAACTTAAAAGGGGCAAATAGAAATTTAGTATTTTTTACCAATAAAAGCTATAAATTTTGTTAGGCATATATACTAGACTACCTTTCACAGTTTTGGTTTACCTTAGCCTTTTTTTTTAAAAAAAAAAAAAAAATCTTTTAACCTAAAAAGTTATGGTATAGTTTTTTAAAGGCCTTACCTCTTTTCTTTTCTTTTTTGAAGTACAACTCTACTTTTGCACAATAATTAAAATAAGAAAAACAGTTGATGAAAATAAGTTTATTCAAATATAGATACTCTTATATGCTTGATTGTCCAGCATTGCAAGATTTACAATAAATATATATATATATTTATATATATATTATACCTGTACAAATTATTATTTTTAGAGGGGTATTTATCATGGTAATCGAACTTTGTGGTCAGGAATAAAGTGTTTTTTTCGAACAAAGAATCAAATCTCTATGTCTGGACTTAACCTTGTGGAGGATTGCTCTTCCAGAGCCTTAGAATTTTTTTCTTGGAGCGGTCTCTAAAGCCTTGGCTAGCAACAAGGATAGGGTGGGTATAGCTGAAAATAATGGACCCTCCCTAGGTAATCCAAGGCAAGCTGGTGGTGGTGAGGTCATTTGAGATTATTGTGGATAATGGATGCTTGATTTCTTGGTACACATTGAAGAGGTGATGAGTGTGATGGCCAAGTTTTGGGTAGGAAATTAGGATGATGCGCAGGTCGGACTGGGCGGGTGGAAGGCAATATTTTTAACCAATCCGCTAATGACGGATTGGGAAAGTTCCAATCCGCTGCCAACCCATCAATCTATGAATCCGGCACGTCTATTAAAAATCTTAATGGTTTCAACTTGGCAGGTTGAGCGGGTTGGGCAAATTGACAAATTCAAGAGAAAATTATACTTTACCACCCTAAACTATATTTCATATTACACTTTATATTCTAAACTTTTCGAAATATCTCAATATATAGAGGCAGGCAGTTCGGATTAAGGCGGGTCAGAAATATCTCAACCCTCTATTCAACTCAACTCACTAAATTATTTATCTAAAGCACTAACCCGTCCCACCTCATTTAATGGACCCGCATGGATTGGGTTGGTGCGGATGCAGATGCGGATTGGCATCATGCAGTTTTTTTGCACAACCCTAATTTATATATATATATATATATATATATATAACCGAAACTTTTGAAACTCTCACAATTTTCCACTTCAACACAATATTAAAAAAAAAAATCATAAACCAAAAAAAAAAAAAAAAACTTTTCTAAAACCCAAAAAAATACTTAAACGCAAAATCAGAGGAGCCTTAAGCCCCTAACATGCTCTACCTTCTCCTTCCTCCAAAACGCAGACCACACTTTGCTGTTCCCCCACACGCAAATCGTAGCTCAACGGCTCAATGGCTCAACGGCTCAATGGCTCAACGGCTCCACCTTCTTCGGCACCACCCTTCTCCAGTTCTATATTTGTCGGCCCCACCGTTTGATTATCTCTTCAGCCTCAAGTATACTCATCCAAAACCTTCTTCTCTCTAACCACTTCACCCCTTCCTAACGCAGACCTCTGGGTTTCAAAATCTAGGTTTAATCCTCTCTATCATTCTCTTTAAGGTATTAGCCCAAACTGCCGACTCTTCCAAAGAAGGTAACTCTTTTCTCTCTTTACGATTAAATTTGTTAGTACGAATCACATCAGATATCTGTGAAATGTTTTAACTTTTATTTATTTTTACTAATTTGTTAATGTTTGAATTGCTTTCAGTTTGATTATTGTTAATTTCAATTAATTTACACCTAAGGATTTGTTAAATTAATTTTTTTTTTTTAATTTGATTTCTTTCTTTGATTTCGTAGCTGATAAATAATGTTCTTCTTCTTCATCTTTCTCCTCCAACCCAAGTTAGTTAACTTTCCTAGAATCAAAATAGTTTCACTTTTCAAAGACACACACCATTTGCTTGATATAAAGCTTCCAGAGTATTTTCACGATCAGACAAACTTAACCAAATTGAGCATCTATTTTGGTGTTGAGGAAAAAAACAACAGTGAAGCAAAAGTAAATGGAAGCACAATCAATTGTGAAGGTTCCTTTTAGATACCTTTGTGAATTGTGAATTTTGCTTTGTTAATATGCCAATTGTGAATTACTTTATGTTATTTCTACTAAGATTTTTCTATGGTATTCTATTTTATTTCACTTTTGTTGCAGGTGCTTGCATTTTTCTTTTTTCTTTTTTTCATGTTTGTAGCTGAACATGATTAAGGAGGGGTTACATATGATTCTTTGTACTACAAGACAAGGACAGTTAGGTATTTACCTTTCCTTTATTATGAACTGTTTCTAGCATATTTATCAATAATATGTTTCTAGAAAGAATTTGAAATTGGAATGTGTTTGCATATTTAAGTTTCTTGGTTATCTCAAACTTAGGGGTATTCTTGAGTCTGTTGACTCTGTTTTGTATTTGTAGTTTTAGTTGTGTATCTGTACTGGCTGCCATTTTGTTTGATATATATATATATATATATATATATATATATATAAATAAAATTTTGATATTGTTAATTGTCATAGATGTTTTTTTACCTCCAAAACAGAGACTCATGGCTAAACTCGATACCCAAACCACCAATCTCCACTTTTGAGAGAAAATGCAAACCCCTTCACCTTCCTCCACAGTTCCCCTTCTCCTTCTTCCAAAACAAAGACCCACAGCAAATTATGAATATTTGCTGGTCTATAATGGATGCAGGCTAATATTCATAATTTTCTAACCGATTTTTTTTCACAAATTTTTTATAAAACTCAATTCCTTTAACTACCAGGTCTTACTTATGTTATCCTTTTATAACATTTGGTCTGATTCTCTTATGATGATACTATGATAGTAATGTGGGAATTTAATAGTAAATTTTGTTGTCTTGATTCTAAGCAAAAAAATAAAGTTACCATGTCTAATTTTTATTTTATATAAATTGACAGAGTTTATGTTTGATTGAACTTGGATCAGTTGAAGGTATTTTCAATAATTCAGTTTGCTGTGTATGTGCTATACTCAATTTTCTTTACTGAATTTAATGTGAAAAAAAATGTTTTCTTACATGGTCTTGACATTGATTTAACTTAATTTATATTCAATTACTTTCCATTTTTAAATTATTCAATCAAGCTCACAAATTACAATTTAGACCCTGATATTAAATTCATTTACAAATGAACATGAATTTGCTATGGCTATCAACTATGAAGACTTATCAAGAAAAAGAAAAAGTTCAACTATTTTGTTAGAATTCTTTTTTATCATTGGTTGTGTAATACTCCATTTTCAGTATTACATAACTGGCATTGCATATCATTCCTCTTTCTCTTTTGTCTTAATTTAAGGTTTTTTTTCTTGTTTTTTTGTTTTTTTTTTTTTGTTTTTTTTTTTTTAGAGTTTCCATGTCTTCTTCTTCTTCCTTTGGATTGGATTTCTGGTATTGGACTTTATTTTTCCCTTTTTCTTTGTATGCAATTTTTATTGAATTTTAACAAGTATGTTTTTAACATGGAGATTGGGACTATAAACTAATGAGTAATGACCCCCGCACACTAGGACAAAGTTTATTATTTCAACATGATTTGTTTATTATGGTGCATGCAGATCTGCAAATGCTTGCAATCCTTTTAGCAAACTCAATCAAAATATGAGCAAATATTATATTCAAACTAACAATCATATCATGGCTCTAAGCCAACTTCAATTCTTTGTTTTTAATGATTTTTACACTTTTTTTTTTTTTTGGGCTCAAAACCTAATTTCCCAACAGCAATATGTGATTAGGCTAACTATATATTACACATTGTAGATGATATGCTCCCATTTATGTAGATGATTGTTGTGGCTGATATTGATTTTTCCTTAATTGATTCAGAGAGGGCAAAGATGCCAATTGCCAAGGTAAGCTCTAAATCCATTTTCTAAAAAAAAAAAAAAAAAAAAAAAAAAAAAAAAAAAAAAAAAAAGCCATGGTTAATAAATAGAGCCTCAAAATTTATAATTGAGTAGATGACAGATGTCTTTAACTTATAAGACAATTTTCTCCTAAACTTCTCTGAGCTCAAGTGGGATGGTTTGAAGTAATTGCCTAGCTGGTAATCCACTTAGAGTGGGTACTTTCTCTTTTTAGGTAGCTGTGGACCAGTTGCCCCATCAGGCACAATTACACTGCCCCGACACTAGGTGGATGTGATGTTGACAATAGGCCTATATTCTTGAAGCTAGCATGGTATTTTAACAAGTATATTTGATTGACATTGTGAGTACAAGCACTAGAAATTTGGATCTTTACATATTAATATTACTACTTCTTCCTAACATGGGTGTCTAGAGCTCCTCAAGCACACAACTATTTCTCTGGATGTGTTTAGTATCCCTATCTCTCTTACATGTACATAAGCTGTTTGATAAAATTCCAATGATTTTTTTTTTTTTTTTTTTTTTTTTTTGTTATTCTAGGAGTCATATTATATAAGATTGGTAAGGAAGAAGATAAGTAAAGAATGTGATGCTATGTTGCTGATTTAATCAGGTTGAGATGTGTTTATCGGCCTTCTTTTTTCAATGTTATTTTTTGCAATGTAAAAAAATGATTGGCTAGGTTGCTTATGCCTCTAGACAATTAAAGAATTTTGAACAAAAATTACCCAAACTCATGATTTGGAATTGGCTGCTGTGGTTTTTGCGTCAGATTTGATGGTAAAGTATTAAATGTTAATAATAGGCCCTTGGTTACAAAATTGTTATGATCCGATATGTAGGTGTGATATATAAAAGGTCCATATATGATTTTGGATGAGGGATAGCATGAATGATTTATATAAATAGTGTAAAAAACTCCACTCATTTTTCTTATGCTTTTTCAATTGAACTAGGATGGATTTTGTTTCTCCAACTTAAAATGAATGATTGACTTTTATGTGCTACACCTATTCTTTGAACTTGCTTTCAAGTTTCATATGATTTTATTCTTTAAGAAAACATCTATTAAAAATTTATTGTTTTTTACCTTCTGGAATATGCTTTTACATCCTTTATGAGATTTTGTGTTACCAACATTTGCTATGGTTCAGTTTGTTGTATAGTTTATAGTGGTGGAACAACTGAGTGTGTATTTTGGTTTCTGCAATGAAAATAGTTGGTTTAAGATCTCTAAAGATGACAAGAATTATCTGCAAAGTTGTGAAATTTGTTTAATTCTTCATATTATTTTTTTCCTATAAAGTTTTTTTTTTCCCCAAATTGTCACCATTAGCAATTCATTACTATTTTTTTCTTCTCAAAGTCATAATACATTTAGTGTTAATTTTGTGATTTGGCTTGGGTTGTCCTTGATTAATTTTTCCTATTACATTTGTAGTTTTGCATTGATTTATGACTATTATGCTACTATTTTAAAGTTGATTATGGACATTTTTAGAAATGTTCACTTTCATTAAGTGTTGTTTCTTTTACATGTACACAAGGTGTTTGATGAAATTTCTTATGAGTTCTAGAAGTCATAATACATGGAGAGTCGTAAGAAGGAAGACAGGTAAGAAATGTGATGCTCTATTGTTGATCTAATCAAGGTAAGTTGTGTTTGATTCTTTTTACTATTTATCAATTAAAAATGTATTGTATATAAATGTTTTTTTAACAAGGGGTTGCTGATATTTCCAAGAGGTATGAAAGGTTTGATTTAGCATTGACAAAAAGTAGATAACTCAATTCAATTATGATCCTGCTTTCATGGAGGAAATAAGGACAAGAAGACAAACATCTCATGAGTTTCACATACACAGTTGCAGAACTAGTTCATAAACCATAGAAATATGGAATATGCAAATGGACAAATGACCATGTACAATGATAGATTTGCTAAAGAAGTGTTCATAAAAGAAATATTCAACTTGTGGTGGTGTTCATAAAAGTAACGTTTGTGAGAGTGTTTTTTTTTTTCTTTAGCACACAGGCCCAAGGATCCTAGGCCAAATAGTTGTAGTTTGGTGGACTGGGCTTGGTTCACCGCAGCTAAAGGGAGGCTGATTACGAACCAAGTTGTGCGCAAATTACATAAATCTCCTAAAGGCAAAAATGCGATTCCTCATAAGCAATAAAATACCATTATAAGTGTTTTAGTATCATAAAATGACCATTTACTCTTACAAAATAAGTAAAATAGATGTTCATAATATTCACAATGAGAAATAGAATATTTAAGGCTTATCTTTTATTGGATAAACATTTTAAAGAATTCCTTCACTTGGTACCCCGGGCGTACTGTCGTGGGTCCCAGGGCGTACTGTCATGGGATCCTGGGGCGTATTAGGCCTGTAAGAACCCAAAATACTGATTCTCTGCACTATACAATCGTTTTCCATGCTTGTTATGCAATGGAGTTTTGTCATTTCCTTTTACCTCTATAGGTCCTACACAAGAACAACTATACAATGCACATATCTTCAAATAATTGTTAGTTTCTTAGATTATGATATATTTATATATATATATATATATATATATATATATATATTAATACATATACATATATATAAATGAATTTCATGAGAATGATTCAGCCACGAGGATCTTGGCCCCAATTCTCACAAACTTAGTGCTTCTGCACAAGACTTGTGGGATTTGGAACTCAAGTCTGAGTGGCTTTGCTTGGGCAAAGGACTCAGCTTTTGGCTGAATAAAAGGAAGAATTAACAAGCAAGAATATATGTATTGAGCAGTAAGAAGCAATAAAGGAAGAAAATATAATAAAGAAATATGCAAATTGTTAGAAATCCTCATATCAATATGAGATATTTCATTATTTTTCTTAATTGTGGATTACAAATGTGCTCACTAAGACGTGATACAAGGTTCAAATAAGCTCAAAAATTATAGACTTCGATGGCTATTCAAGCCTCTAAGACTTGCAAAGTTTGAATCCTTTTGAATCCAAGTATGTGCTATAGTGGCTGTTTTTGGGATACCGGGAGACGTTCCTCTGTTTTTCTTAAATTTTACAGAGTTCTAATGACTCTGTTATGATATTCTTCCTACTGAAAAATCCCCCCCTTTCAACATGGGTTTTCTCTTCCTTTTATAGTGTGTTTTCTAAGGCTCCATGGTACTAGTGATTTCTCTCTTTTGCCCCTCAGAGCTCATGCTGTGACAGTTGCCCAAGGGCTGGTCTCTTCCCTTTTTTCTCATAGTTTTCATCTTTTATTGCTGTTTCTCTAAAAGTCACTTGCTGACTTTCCATTCCGGGGCGTCCTTGGCAATTAGCCTTCAATTTCTCTTCTTTCAAGGTTTCTCATTTTTCAGACTTAGTTGTCGATGTTATTTCCTTGCTGTCATTATTCCCAAATAGCTGGAATCTTTTATTGCTGGGTTGAAAGTTCCCCTACAGTCGCTTCTACTTATGATTTTCTCATTCTTGGTTCCTTGTGGTACAACTCCTTTGTTCATGAATGTTTGCTTTATACTTTCTGATTCTTTGCTGCACCACTGGGTACTTGAGAAGGACATCTCTGTTCTTCATTTCTTGTATTTCGTGGTACCTTTCTTGAGTTGTCTCAATCCCATAGTAGCTGTGCTGCATTACCTGAGGATCTCGGGCCTCTGGCAGCCTCTGGGTATCCCGGCCCAATTCTTTCACTGGATTTTGCTGGACTTTTTAATGACCTTTTTGCTAGAAATCTGAACATAAATAGGGCCTTAATGTTGATTCTTCTTGCTGCTTGAATTGGGCCTTCTTTACTTTTCATGGAATGGGCTTTTTTGTGAAATTTTAGCCTTCAACAATGTTCAACTAGCATTAATAACACCTACTCTTCTAAGTTTATGAAATTTTACATGTATTACTTTTGTAATCTTCTGAAATTATGTTGTTTTAGGTTTCTGCAAGTTCTGTGTTTATTTTTATTTTTATGTGAAATTTTATTTTGAACCAATTGTTTTTATTTTCATATATTTTCAAGTCAATACCTTGAACAAAATAATTATATTTAATTTCTATTTAACTATCCCGTGTATCGCACGGATTTGTAACTAGTGGACTTTAATTAGAGTTCTTTGCTGGATTTTTGAATGTCATTATTGAATTGGATGCTCTTGTCATGGTTTGAATCTCTTGTGGATGATTGTACGTTTCTATTGCAGATATATAATTTCTTTCACAAATATCAAACATATGTTTAAGTAAGTAATAGATTTGCTTATTTTTTTGCAGCTTTGAAGAGAACACAAGCCAATGATTTTTTTTTTTTTTTTTTGGTTTGAAACTCCCCATATATTTCTTCTTAGTAACGTATGTTACTTTTGATAATCTGAAGCGAGTTTAGTATTCATCTTGTTCCTATTGTATTTTTAGTTTATGTACCTCCTTAATTATTAAAAATAAAATTGTGGTCAACCTTGTTGGCTCCCTCCCCTCCAAAGTCCAATTTTCTTTCCCAAAAAAGAATTGTGAATTGACAATGAAAGATAATATAATTTGTGGATGACCATAACAAACGATTTATTATTTCAACATCCATGGCCTGGTCAAGAATTGAGAAAGTAACTTATTTTTTTTAATAAGTAGTTGCTAATCCATGCAATGCACGAGAAAATTTATCAAAAAATATTTATACATGATATATATATTGTAAAGTTGTAATTTACAACTATGTGTTTTGTTGGCTTTTATTCCGTACCAAATTTGATTATAATTATGTTCAATCTTTTGTACCCTGTATTTCATGTGGGATTTATTTGTAAGGGTTGTGTGTGAAAGAGAGAGTGTGTGTGAAGACTCAAGGCATTGAAGACTAAAGTGTTTTCGCAGGTAGCTCGTGAGTAGGCATCCCGCAAAATGATGCATGTGCCCTGCACATGACTGGAATGCGAAGAGTTAGGACAGGATGGAGACAACTGGTTTTCGCGAGTATCTCACGAGTAAGGCCTTCCTGCAAAACACTCGCGAAACATTCTATTTTGCTAGACTGTCATTTCTGATACACACTTTCTGTGCCTATACTATATATACCCACATTTTTAGTTCATCGGGTTTAGTGCTTTTGAGAGAAAACCCTAGCCACAAACCTTGAGAGTTAGAGATTGTTATACCCACAATTCTTTACAGGATTTTCCTCAACTCCTACCTCTCCATTTCCATACCATTGAGAGGTTGATAGCCCAAACACTTACCACACCCTTTCATAGTGTTCAATGAGGTTTTGGTACTACTGGGAAATATTGGAAGAAGCCAGGTTTTGGCAGATGCAATCGGGCGTATTGCGGGATTTGGAGAGCTAGACAAGACACGGTTTCAAGAAGCCTTGTTGGAGTAGGAGCTTGGAGAGCTTAGGTGCATCAGGTAGATTAGGCTTGAAGGATCTCTTACTAACCCATGTGTCCCAACTGATTGTCTAGTGGATTGATTACCACTTGGAGGGCGGCGGAGAGGTTTTACTCCGAGTACTTCGGTTTCCTCTTCGATAACACATTGGCGTGTTATCTTGTGTTTGCATTCTTCTTCCCTACTCTTTTAGCTTTCATATTACTGTTGTGTTATACTGAATATGGCTTAGAGTAGTTTGTTTGTTTATTCACTCGCATTTACTCTATTCCGCACTTAGTATAAGTTAGAGTAAAATCTATCGAGTCGTAATTTTTTTTTTTTTTAATTTGGGGGTCTAAATAGCTCTTGTGTTTGAACACATTTTCGAGCATTCATATATAAATTGATATTAGAGAATTTGTAGAAAAGAGTAACATAATTAAATTAAATTTTGTTTAGAAAAAGTAGAACGATTGAATCAATTTTTTGGTTTATTTTAATAAAATAATGAGTTCTAACTAAATAAATAATATATATATATATATATATATATTTATATTATAATTGAATGTGGAAAAATGCTCAACAACTTCATTTTTTTTTTTCTTTTACATCTTCCCCTAGATTTATAGAAGTTGTAAGATAAATTCCCTAATATTTGAGTACTTGAACATTGAATTTGAATGGTTTAATGTGTATGTTCTATAAATCCATAATCATAGTTTTAAAAATACTTCATCCTACCAAAAGTCTTGTAGTTTAATTAGAATGTTTAGGTGTTGTTTCCAACTGAGACAGTTTCAATCCCTCTACATTCAAGCTTATGCATATTAGTAAAATGGATATCTTGCATTATCTTAATGATGTTGCTACTCTGTATAGCTTGAAATGATTGTGTATCCAAGTGTTTGTTGTAAACTATTACAAAAAGCAATAAAAACAATGAAATTTGCAGCCCTAGGAATAAAAAATGTTTCTACTTGCAAAACCAAAAAAAAAAACACAAAAAAAGGGCTTCCATTCTAGACTTACAGAGAAAATTTATGAATCCTTGATCCTCTTTTGACAAATTGTCCTATCTATGATGACTTTCTAATAGTGCTTGTATAAAAGTTGAATGCAACTTAAAAGAAATGGGGAAAAGAAGAATAAAATGGGAATAAAAAAGGAGGATGATTTAGAAAATTAGAATTGCAAGAAGACATTTCCAACCAAACTCAGGTTGGTATTAGCATGCCACATCTTATGAAATAGAGATTATGCAACAAAAAATATGAGTATGGGATTGCAACATAAAATGCATAAGTTTAGGCTAATTCACAAACTACAAGTAAGAGACTTGAAAAAAAATACCAATCAATTCAATTGGTCTATGTTTATTTTAAAATGTTAGATGTTTTATAATTTTACTGATGAAATGAAAGTTACAAATATAAGACGTCTTAAGCCCAAGTATGACACCTAGTTTAAGTTGCCTAGTGGGTCTACCATAGTAATACAACACAAATTCAATAACAGACTACTACACTCACAATTTTCACCCCACACTCCTCTCACCAATTCAAATTGGATCACTCACTCCCAACAATCTCAAACCCTTGACACCCTCCAACTACCTTCCACTCCCACCTCACCGTTAACCATAAATCTACCGTTACTTGGTATACCAACCCAGCATCCATGAATCCCTTGGAACCTAGCAGAAATAATAGAAAAATAACCTATTGGAAATTTTTTATTTCATATTAGTGCAAGGCCAAAGAAATTACAAAATAACAAAAAAAAAAAAAAGAAAACCTCCACGAAACAGGATCAAATTCACAAAACTAAATCAAGATTATTATCCATGAAACACAACTAAATACTAAAACATCCTTCTAACTATGATTATTTTAAATTTTAGTCACTTATGGAGGCTCAGGGCTACCAAGCTTTGGAATGATTGTTGGGGCTTGTGATTGTTACAGGTCCTTAGATTTTGGGGATGTTTAGGCTAATTGTGGTATTGACTGGGATTTGAAAGTGGGGTTTGTGATAGAGGCAATCGAACATGATTGTGGGAGATTAGCTCCACAATGGTTGTTTGGTTTTTGGGTATTCATGGATTCCATCAAAGGAGGTGGTAGATTAAAGGGTATTGATTGTTGTTTGCTATTTTAAAGTTAAGGAAATCATCTGAATTTTAAGGTTAGAGAAAAATCCAAAGAGAGAGAAAGAGGAGTCACATAAGAGTTTGGGTACAAATTCTAGTTTTAAAAAAAAAGTTAAATAAATTTTTTTTTAAATAATAATAACTAGTCACTAACTCATGCAATGCACGGGAAATCTATTGTGTATGTAGATGTTAACAATTATTTGTCTCTTCCTCTTTGATTGTATATTAAGATTCCAGCCTCAAAATTTTCTATCCTTAATATGAAACATTAAATTACATAATGAAAATATAAATCAAACTTAAATTTCAATTGAAATTAAGATTCCAATCCTTAACATCCTCAGTTATCCAATAAATATATTGATGATGCCAAAAATTGTCAGTGAGCTGCATAATCCTCACATGCTTTAGACAGAACCTACGAAATAGAAACAAAGAAGACCTTGCAGAGAGTACCGGGGCCAAATACCCTCTGAAAGTTAAGTTAGAGAGAATTTCTACAACTTTAAAGTGCCAGAGTTGGGAGAATTACATGTACCTTGATTTGTGAGGCTTTTGGGGTTTTTTATAGTAATGTAGAGCCAACGTTAATTTCTTGGTGGAGAGGGTATTTCCTTGTACAGAAGATCTTCATCAGCATTCGCTATTTACAGCATTATTTCCTTACAAGAATATTTATAATTATAGTGGGGGAGTGGAGCATAAGATATTTCTATACCAGAATCCTTAGAGACCACCCATGCCATGTGGGTGCCATGTAGATGCCATAAGGGTGACATGTGACTTCAACAGACCGTCTCTTTTTTATCCATTCATTTAAAAGTGCTTGTCCATCTCCTTATCTCTTTGTCCGTGTCTCATATCCGTCTACCAACCTTGTTATGTCAACTATACCGTCTCCTCTGGTTACTTGGTCTCTAAAGTCTGAACTCATTAATTCAATCCGTCTACCCTAGATTTACCCCTGTCAGCTGTCCCCCACTCCATGCCTCCGTCGCTTGATCCACCAGATGGACATGTGGAGTGACGGCCTTAGCTAGTTCTCGGGAATCGTACTTCAATTGACAGGGTGGTTGAGAGTCATAAATGCCGTAAGACATGTTGCAAAATTCTAGTGGCTAGTTACTGGGATCGAAGCATCGCTTCGTCTTCTGCGTCATTTCCTCTATATATAAGTCGCTTTCCTTCTTCATTTCTGGTGTTTGCAACCAATTCCTAGTGTCAAAGCACCACCGTCATCTGAAAGAATTCAGTGCTATGTCACCTTAGGCACCCGTTCACCACATCGTTTCCATCTCTTCTCTACATCGTACGCCTGTAAGTGCTCTCCGTCTTATACCCATATGTTTCACTTTCATTCTTTTTAAAGTATTATATGTCTGTTGCGTATATAGACTTGTAGAGTCTTAGGAGTTTACTCATCACTTGTAAGTGTAATAATGTCTAGTGAAGCATCGAGTAAACAATCGTGTGTCCACGAAGAAGTGGGCTATGATGAGGTGTACTTGTCAAGTCAGGGCGATCCTGGCACTTCTTACCCGAAAAGGGTCTTATCTACCAACTCATCTTCCGAGGAGGAAGAGAAGGATTTGGACGTGGACTGGTTGAAAAGTAGTTCAAATGAAGATTCAGACAAGGAGAGCATTGAGAATGTTGATTCTTCTGTTAGATCCGCCGTTAGCCCTGATGGCCTTAAGAATTTTGTTCTTCCTTTCATGTGGACGGTCAACGATTTTACTCAACCATTAATCAATGTTATGAGACACCATGAATCCTAGGAATTTTCCCGCCATCACTCCAAATGTGCATTTACTCGGATTGAACTTCATGTTGTAAGAGTGAAGGGTATCAAAAGTCTCCTTAAGGTCATCCAGATGGTCGTCTTCCCGTTGACTTTTCACTAGCATATCTTCCACATAGACTTGGACATTCCTCCTAATCTGATGTGCAAACATTCTATTCATTAGCCTCTGATATGTTGCGCTTGCGTTCTTGAGATCGAATGACATCACTTTGTAGCAGAAGAGGCCTTAGTTGGTAATGAACAAAGTCTTTTCCTGATCAGCCTCGTCCAACTTGATTTGGTTGTAACCAAAAAACGCATCCATGAAGCTCAACAACTGGTGTCTTACAATTGAGTCTACTAGGACGTCGATCCACGAGAGTGGGTAGCTATCTTTGGGGCATGCCTTATTTAAGTCCGTGAAGTCTACAGACATCCTCCACATTCCATTAGCTTTCTTGACCATCACCACATTGGCCAGCTAGTCGGGGTAGTAGACTTCTCGTATGAAGTCTACTTCCCACAATTTATGGACTTCTTCCACTATAGCCTTGTCTTGTTCC
Organism: Quercus lobata; assembly: GCF_001633185.2. NCBI lineage: Eukaryota > Viridiplantae > Streptophyta > Magnoliopsida > Fagales > Fagaceae > Quercus > Quercus lobata. The sequence goes on along the minus strand of NC_044913.1, from coordinate 35,587,237 downwards.
TGGGCAAACACTCGTTTCTTCTTTCTAGTAGGGGGGAAAAAGGGTGATACATTTAAACTGTGAACCATGACCAAAGGGTCAATCCCAAGCATGTCTTCGTGGCTCTAGGCAAATACATCCTGGTTCTCTCTCAAGAATTTCGTGAATGCTCAACAAACTGGGGGGCTGGCAAGGGTGCCGATCCTGGTCGTTCTCTCAGGTTTTTAGTCATCGAGGAGTATCTCTTCCAACCCTTTAACAGGCTTTGCAACCATCTATTGTTCTTCTATGCTTATGATCTGTAAGTGGTCATCCAACTCCAACATTGCTACGTAGCACTCGCGCGCTGCCACTTGGTCTCCACACACCTCTCCTACTCCATACTCAGCGGGGAATTTGATCATCAGGTGATAGGTCAAAGTTACAGCCTTCTATGAATTGAGGGTAGGGCGAGCCAATATGGCATTGTAAGTAGACGAACAATCAATGACAAGGAATGTAAAATCCTTAGTAATTTGTTGAGGGTAATCACCAACCATCATGGGCAATGTGACCGCACCAAGGGGGTATACTCTCGTTCCTCCGAACCCAACTAGTAGTGCATTGGTCGGTACAAGTTGTTCTCTCTCGATCCTCATTTGTTGGAACACCGAGTAATAGAGAATATCAGCAGAGCTCCTATTATCAACTAGGACTTGGTGTGTGTTGTAATCTCTTACCCGTATGCTAACAACAAGTGCATCATCGTGTGGGTGGTGGAGACGTTGAATATCTTCTTCTAAGAACCCGATCGTGGGGTTGTCAACCCGTGCCATCTTTGGAACGCAACCTATCAGCTGGACGCTCTGAACCATCCTTAGGTATGATGCACACCAAGGAGCTGGACATGCTGATTATACAAGTGGAAATGGAGCTGAACTTGCACAAGACCCTTTGTCATTTTCTAGTGGCCCAATTACAAGACTTAGAGCCAAACGTTTCAAGGAAGCACTAAATGGGCTAGTCCAAGAGAATTGGGCTGATTCTAAAAAGACCAAGATGGGCTCAAATAATAATCAAGGCTTAGTCCATGTCATCAAAGCAATTGAAGAGGCTAATGCATGCAAATTCGCAACTAGCATGGTCTAACCATAAAAGGGTGTGAATTTGTTAAGTTCCAAGGATATTAAATGGGAAGATGTCCTGGTAGCATGGTCTGACCATAAAAGGGTGTGAATTTGTTAAGTTCCAAGGATATTAAATGGGAAGATGTCTTGGTATTGGCTGGGCATGTTAATTCTAGTCCTTTAGCTATTTTGACTGCCTTTAGAAGTCCTAGAAAACTAAAAAAACGTGGGAACTTGATTATATTAATTTTTGTGTTGTTTTTGAAGTTGTAATTATGATTTTTACCTATTCTTGGAGGGTTGTTCCAAGTATATATCTGGTAGTACGAATTTTAAAGAGGACAGATTGGTATTCAGAAAATTATTCTCCTTGTGAGTCTTGTGATCCTTTTGGTTCTTAAAAGAACTCTTGAACTTATCAAGTTAATCTTATGGCGTTCAAACAACCAAACTTATCACCTTTGGTTAGGTGATGGGTCAAGGCTCAACAAATCTTGTCTACACGATCTTGGGGTTCCAAACCATCATTGTTATTGGGTTTCATCACAACTGTTGGTGAAGTTCATATCATTTTGGTATCAGAGCTTTGGATCTAAGATAAGTTTGACTATCTTTTATTTTCATTCTATTTCCTGTTCCTTGCCCAAAAAAAAAGAAAAAGATTTCTTAGTACATGAAGAGGAAAATTTCTCAGTCTTATCATTTCCAGTAAGAAAATTTCTTCATTTCAATCTTGTTTCTCACCTTATTCAAGTTCTTGACCTTGTTGATGAGTTTTGGTTGTTTCTCATTTTGAATTGCTGCTAGTTTATTTTGAATTAGTTTCTTGAAGTTCGATTAAGAACTAAAGAAGACACAAAAGAGTGGAAAAAGGCAAGAGTGTGTGAGACCATAAGAGGAAAAAAGCCGTTTAGAGTGAAAACACGAGTGCGAGTGTATCAATTCTTGAGTGAAACATGTAAGGGAGGGCTTGTGAGGATTCTAACTTTGTTTTGTAGATTTTAAATATGTCCAATAATCAAGAAGAAGACATAACCGAAGGACTTCGAACACCAACGGATCAAACCCTCCAAATGCAAGCGATGCTAGGGGAGATGAGGCGTATGCTGAAGGCTGAATTAGAACCTATTCATGAGAGGTTGGATAGGGTAGAAGTGGGAACTCCTAGGGGCCAGCAACATGACAACCCTAATAGGCAGCAAGGTGGGCGTGTTCCATGGCGGAATGTTGAGGAAGAGGCGGAGTCGGAGGAGGTTGATGGGCCATATGTGAATCGAGGCAGGTTTGAGCGTGGGTATGGGAATAGAGAAGCAAGGATGGGTAAGCCTAGGAGGGATAATGATTTAGGAAACATAAAGATTAAGATCCCATCTTCTTAAGGTAAAAATGATCTTGAAGTTTATTTGGAGTGGGAAACTAAAATGGAGATGGTGTTTGATTGTCACAACTATTCAGAGATAAAGAAGGTTAAGTTGACTGCAATTGAATTTACTGATTATGCCATTGTTTGGTGGGATCAATTATTGATTAATAGGAGGAGGAATAGAGAACCACCCGTGGACACTTGGAAGGAGATGAAAATGCTTATGAGGAGGCATTTTGTACCCAATCACTATTATAGGGGATTGTATCAAAAGTTGCAGAGGTTAACTCAAGGTTCCAAGAGTGTGGATGAGTATTACAAGGAGATGGAGGTAGCTATGATCCGGGCTAATGTAGAAGAGGACCGGGAAGCGACCATGGCTAGGTTCTTGCACGGTTTAAATCGTGAGATTGCGGATATAGTTGAGATGTAGCACTATGTTGAATTGACGGATATGGTGCATCAAGCCATAAAGGTGGAGGAACAATTCAAACGAAAGGGATTGGCTAGGAAGGGACAACTTATGGCTACCACCAGTCCATGGAAGACAACTCCAAAAAGGGACGAGCAGCTACAAAATAAGCCAAAATTTGAACCATCTAAGAGTGCCAACTCAAAGACCACTTTAGGTAACACCGAGGCTTCGAGTTCTAAAACACGTGATATTAAGTGTTTTAAATGTCAAGGGCGGGGACACATAGCCAACCAATGTGTAAACAAAAGGATGATGGTGATAAATGCTCAAGGAGAGCTTGAGTCGAAGAATGAGGAAGAAGTAGATGATGATGACATGCCATCTTTGGAGGATGCCGATGAAGAGCAAAATG